>NC_090729.1:89004309-89241809 GCF_036898095.1 Palaemon carinicauda
TTTATTTTTTCTACTTTCCTGGGATTCAGGGTGCGGTGGCCTGGAGTGTCTCTGACTAGAGACTTTTCCTTGTTGGCGTAACCCTCGGATTGAATCCAGATTTCTTTCTGAGCCTGACTTCTTTGCCACCGCCTCTGTTCTGGTGATTGTTAAGGAATGCTCATATGGTGCATGGGTATATCTACCCCATGCTGTCACTTCTCTTTATATCTAGACTTTCCGGGACTGACATTGCATGAATTTTATCATTATGCTGCTGTGTATTTGCATTTGTTGATTGTGGGGGCTGGTTCCCTCTGGGATCTGGCCTTCCATGGTCGTCAGCATGCCTCTACCTGAGGGGTAAGCTATCAGACTCATGGCAGTGCTGGTACCTAACGGCTTTGCCGCCACCTAACAGCACACTATTCTATAGTACCTGTACTGGCGATGCATCGTGACTTACGGCAGTGTCGCAACCGGCGACACTGCCTTCACCTACGGCATTGCCGTTACTGGCAACGGGGCTAGTATTAGTCTATGAGAGTGATAACTGTGCCAGTTCCTTAGGGTACTTAGGACACTGGCGGCAATGCCGTTACTTCCTAGAGCTGCCGGTTCTTCCGGCAACGCTGGTACCTCTAGGGTACATGCCTTTCTGTTCTTTTTATTTGAGACCGCTTTATCTACATTAAGGTGGGTTCTCTACTGACTGTAGGTGAATTCAACTACAGATCAACATAATGGCCTTACTCCTTCCACTTTTGAGGCTTCTTTATGTATGCTGGCCATGGGAATCCATTTTACGAAAGGTCTTCCAGGTCCCGGCATGGAAATAACCACTACGTATGGTTATTGGTTTTCTATCAATTTGCCCATTCCCCTTTGAGGGTATGGATTGGATAGATGGTTGATAACTCTATAGGCTAGTTCAATGTCCTGGGTTCTTCCTAAGTGAGGTTATCAACCTGTCTTTATAGTCCTTGTGTTGCTATAGGCTCTTGGTCATCAATCGATACGTTGATTGCTTAAACTATTAAGTTTAAATGTACCGTTGCCTTCTAATAGGCTATATCTCTGCGGAGATATAGGAGCAGCGGTTCCATCCATGAGCATACATCCCCCCCCCCTGCCGCCCTTTTCCCTCTTTGAACCTATAGCAACTGTCTCTAAGGAGAAGGAGGCTATTCCAATCTAACGTCCTTAATAGGAGAATGGACATTTTGTACTTTATCTCCTACTTTCTCATCAATTGCATTTACACACAATTTGGGGATTACTATTCCTTTATTGTCAGCATAGAATGTTACTAACCCATTCCTTTCAGGTTTTGGTGACTGTTAGAGAACCAAGTACTCATTTAATGAAAGATTCAAGCATACCTCAAACTATTCTTGACTTGTCCCGTCTAAACCTGTTAGTTCAGTGCGACAGGATCCGGATGCTGACTATTTCGCAGATATGGACTTTACTACCCCTGGAGACTTACACAGTCTCTATAGATCTTACCGACGCTTCTTGGCATCTTTGGATAGGTTGACGCTTCTCCCCCTACCTTGGTTTCAGCCTGGAGAGAAAGGGCTATGTATTCAGAGCTATGCCATTCGGGCTCAACATAGCTCTGAGGATTTTCACAAAGATTATCAACGCAGTCGTCCAACAACTTCGGGAAAAAGACTTTCAAGTAGCGGCGTACCTGGATGACTGGCTAGTGTGGGCTCCCTCGGCACTGGAGTGTTCGTAAGCAGCCATTCGAGTTGTGCTGTTCCTTTAGTCTCTCGGATTTCAAATCAACTTCAAGAAATCAAGACTGGCCCCAGCTCAAGACTTCCAGTGGTTGGGGATTCATTGGAACCTCAAGTCTTATTCCCTATCTATTCCCCCTCCAAGAGAAAGGAAATAGAAAAGTCAGTCAGGTCTCTGATCAAGTCGGGAACGATCACCAGGCGACGCCAGGGGAGGGTTCTAGGATCTTTACAATTCGCCTCGGTAACGAACCCTGTCCTCAAAGTACATCTCAAGGATGCAAGCAGTGTTTGGATACAGAGAGCCTCCAAAGCTCTTTGCGACTATCAGAAGCAGACCCCGGTTTTACTGCACAGGCAATTTTGACCGTGGTCCACTGCCAAAAGTCTTTCACAGAGAGTAACGTTGCGCTTTCCTTCTTCGGTAGTAACACTTCATACGGACACCTCGTTGGATAATTGGGGGGGTCATACCCCGCTCAAGAAAGTGCAAGGCAGTTGATCTCAGAAATTTCAACAATTCCCCATCAATATTCTGGAGGCCATGGCAGTATTCTTGTCCCTCAAGAAATTACACTTGAAGAAGAACATTCATATCCGTCTAGTCGTCGACAGCAAGGTGATAGTCTATTACATCAACAGACAAGGGTCGAGGTCTCCCCAAATAAATCACGTAATGTTAGTCATCTTTACATTAGCTCAGAGGAAATGTTAGCACCTGTCAGCAACCCACCTTCACGGAGTAAGAAATATGATGGCGGATTCCCTCTCTCGGACAAAACCTCTATAGACAGAGTGGTCTCTTGGCGGAAAATCATTCTGTTTCGTGCAGGATCAAGTCCCTGGACGTCAAGTGGATCTGTTTGCGACAAGTCTCAACAAGAAACTTCCCTGCTATGTAGACCAAACGTGGATCAAGCAGCAGTGGGAATGGAGGCAATGTCCCTGGATTAGAATTGTTGGACGAAGATTTACCTGTTTCCACCGTTCAACCTCCTCATGAAGGTTCTGGACAAGCTTCGGTCTTTCCAAGGGACGGCGGCTCTGGTGGCTCCTCTGGTGGCTCCTCTGTGGCCGAAGAGCAATTGGTTTCCCATGGTCACGGAATCGAACCCCAAGTTGCTGCCGTTGCCCTACCCGATTCTGTCCCAGGAGGTACAGCGGGAGATTGTCTACGCTTCATCATGGAGAACGAATGACCTTTATCTCATGATTTTTTCGCCTTAGCCCTGAAAAGAAGTTCCAAATTCAATGTGATAAGTTGGAGTTTGCGGAAAACTATAAAACGTCCAACACCATGACTCAGTATGAAACGGAAGAAATGGGTCAAATACGTTAAAGACAAGAATCCAGGATCAATTACTATGGATTTTTGTTTAAGCTTCCTGGTTGATTTGCACGATCAAGGTCTAGCTTCCTCCATGATCTCGTCATACAAGTTGGCTCTCGCTAGACCTATACTATACGCCTTTGATATCGACTTTAACTCAGATCTCTTCAATAAAATTCCGAAGGCTTGTGCAAAGCTACGGCCGTCGGCTCCACCGAAGCCTATCTCTTAGTCTTTGGACAAAGTTTTGCAATTCGTTTCGGACATAGATAATCAAACAACCTCTATTCGTGATCTTACTCAGAAAGTCATCTTTTTAGTTGCAATGACTTCCAGTGCTTGTGTTAGTGAAATTGTGGCTCTTTCTACAGACGAGGGCCACATAGAATTTGTGGATAATGGTGAGGTTGATTTATACTCTGATCCCGCTTTTCCAGCTGAAAATTAACTTCCCTTTAAATGTTGGGGTCCATGGAAAATAGTTCCCCTACCAGGTGATCCCTCCCTGTGCCCAGTGCAGTGTCTAAAACGGATTTTGACGTAGAAAAAATCTATTTTTGGATGAGATAGCCATGTTGTCCTGATGGAAGTTCCCTTCGGCACCCTCCTACTATATAATATTTCTGTGAGTGATATTACAAGAGAATTACCGTCAGGTATCACAGGGTTCTAATCCCCGGAACGACTATCAGAAGATATCGTGTATAATCAGGGACGTATCCAAAGATAACCATAGATATCTGCACCCCCAATAGAGTTTACCCAGTCTAGTCAACTAGGGGGAAGGATGAATGAGGAGCCGTTGCATATCCTCTCTCCCTATGGTGGCCCCATTCGGCCCTGATTCTTCATTCCACATAGCAGCGTTACTACCGTGAAAAAAGAGCATCCTACGAGGAATCGGGGAGGGACAACGTAACGGGTGGGCCATCAGGACGACATGGCTATCTCATCCAAAAATAGATTTGTCCTACGTCAAAATCCGTTTTTGGGGCTCGAGCCATGTCGTCCTAATGAAAGTGTACCTGAGAATTACCAATTATTCGGTAGAAGGCGTTGAAGAGAGGTTCCAATACCGAAATGCGCCAACCGGATTACTCCATCAAAGCATAGGCATCAATCTCAAGTATCTATTCCAGAATAATAAAGAAGCTGTATTGACAAGTATGATGGCCTGTCAGGGAGGCAAAAAAGGGCCAAAGGACCGCTCTCCACAATGGGAAGGGCATCCGATTTCAGTGGTGAGATCCTTAGAAAACCCAAAACTGAAGGAGACATTGTAGGTAAAACGTATGGAACAAATACTCATCAATATGTTTAAAACAAGCATGTTTAGGAAGGATAATAAAGAGGCGCACTAACTTTATTGCCACTAAATTAATAATAGGACTTGAAATAAAAGGCACGTAAAAGTTCACAGTGTTTTATTTACAAGTATCAGTGCAGAGAATAATAAGTAAACAACATTACTGGCATATAGAAAATGTGTTTGTACCAAATAATACATCCCCACCATACTTAGACAGAAGGTAACATTAGGGAACAGAAAAACATGAGATAAAGAACCGTAGGGAGCTCATGACAAGATAAACTGATTGATAAAGACAAGACCATATATGTACAACAAAATAAATTGAGCTATAGTCTAATCCACATTTAGACAGGTAGTCTATAGCACTGAAGGTACAACATCATGTTGGAGAGACACAAGTGAACCTGAAAACTAAAAGATTAATTGCATTTTCCTGTGTTCCTTAAACAAAAACTCAGTTTACTCATTGTATATAACAAGCTGGATGAGTGCCCTAGGACGCACTGTGGGCTACCTCGATGCAGCGGGTTTGATAACACTTCCCGCAGCCACCACAAAATGATGTATCTCCTCCAATTGCTTCAGATAATGCCTGAAGAAAACCTTAGTGGACTTCCAACCGGTATATGCCTGAAGTCCCTCAAAGGACATATACTGGAAAAAATTTAATGAGGAAGCCACATTCCTAGGGTCATGACTTGATAGCATACTAGCCGTGTCCGCTCTTCGTATAAAATAAGTAATTTTTGCTCTTAACTGTTTCAGAGACAAATCTGATCCCACCGTTTCCCCCTTAAACAACTGACCACCTTTAAACTGCACTGTTAGAACCCCTTGATACCTGACAGTAATTCTCTTGTAATATCACTCGCAGAAATATTATACAGTAGGAAGCTGCTGAAGGAAACTTCCATCAGGACGACATGACTCGAACCCAAAAATATGTATTAACTATGAACACTGCAGTTTAAAGGTGATCAATTGTTTAAGGGGGAAATGGTGGGATCCAATTTGTCTCTGAAACAGTTAAGAGCAAAAATTACTTATTTTATATGAAGAGTGGAAACGGATAGCATACCATCCGGTCAAGATGCTAGGAAAGTGGCTTCTTCTGAACTTTTTCCAGTATATGTCCTTTGAGGGACTTCAGGCATATACTGGTTGGAAGTCCACTAGGGTTTTCTTCAGGCATTATCTGAAGCAATTGGAGGAGATACGTCATTTTGTGGTGGCTGCAGGAAGTGTTATCAAACCCGCTGCAATGCTTTAGCCCACAGTGCGTCCAAGGGCACTCCTCCAGTTTGTTATTGGCAATAAGTAAAGATGGTTTTTGCTTCAAGAACAATGTAAAAATGTAATTAATCATTTATTTTTCAGGTTCACATGTGTCTCTCTGACACGATGTTTGTTCCTTCAGTGCTATAGCCTACCTGTCTAAATGTTGGCTAAGCTGTATTTCAATTTATTTGGGTGATTAATTATCGTTTTTGTACATATATGATCTTGTATCTATTGATCAATTTATCATGTCATGAGTTCCCTATGGTTCCTTATGTCATGTATTTTTGGGCTCAGCCATGTCGTCCTGATGAAGGTTCCTTTAGGCAGCTTTCTAAGGAATATTTAGCTACAGTAATACTCCCAGAGAATTGACCCTAGGTCTCTAGAATTCTAACTCCTGGCGCGAGTATCCTTTAAGAAAATTCTTAAGGATATCACATAATATCAGGGGACGTATTTCTTGATACGACACATGGCAATCTTCACCCCGAATAGAGTTTTAGCTCAGAGGGGGAAGAGTGGCAAAAATGAAGGGCAGCTGTCATCAAGGTTACCCGGTGGATCCCCTTCCCGTAATACTACAGCGCCAAACATGGCAACCCACTCCTTAGTTAGTAGCGAATTAAGCATAGTGTATCTGCCGCTTGCTCTCGGTGTTGTGTTACTAATATTTGAATTTATCATGCATTCTCCAGCATCTTCAGCCTCTGGAAAGTTGAGTATTTAATCTTTCCTGTGTATAATTTTTAGCTCCCTTCTCACAATTGAATCACCATAATTTAGATGTGTTTATCTGAGCATAGCCGTTCACCGGAGGCGCCATTCTGGACACTGTCGTATGCCATATATGCTTTATTTAGTCAGTAGTACGACGTTCCCGTTAATTAGCTTTAAGGAATTATAGGTGTTATGTATTATTGTAATGTACTATATTATTTCAAGTGTTGCAGGTATTGCGCAACATTGCATCATATTGCCTGAATAAGACATGTTATGCTTTATACATAAGAGTAATGATTTGTTTTGGTATTAGGATTCAAACATTTGTTGATTACCTCAGATAGGATGTGATTCTTTATGATTTGTACTGGAGTAGGATTTAAGTCTTTTCAGAGCGATGCTCTTTTGTTTAGCAATGTTTTGGTTTATGAGATTGTGTAAGACGCTCCATATGCACTTGGGAGTCAGCTGTCACAGAGTGAACATATTAATGTAGTCTTTTATGCATTAAAGGTATCTTTTAGAATACCAACGTCTTATTATCCATCAAGCACACATCGACAAGATGGGATCAGCTGAGAAATAATTACTAACAATTGTTCATCTATGTTCCAGGTAATTATTATTGTTAATAGAACTTCCTACCTAAGTGTCAATATCGAACATTTGGCGACGAGATGGGATCAGCTGAGAAATAATTACTAACAATTGTTCATCTATGTTCCAGGTAATTATTATAGTTAATAGAACTTCCTACCTAAGTGTCAATATCGAACATTTGGCGACGTAAAGGACGACGGACAAGCAGGGAGAAGCAAGCAGGGAGAAGCATTGGACCCTATGCACAAGGACGGCCAGCACAAGAGAAGGTCGTTTGTACATAAGGGGACAAGAGTAAAATCGCCCAATGAAGATTTTACCAGCAGCAGAATAGGAATTTCATCAAATACACAAAAGGGTGAAATTTAGTTGGGTAGGTAGGAAGTACACTTGTGACTGCAGAACAGTAACTTAACCTACCACAGTTATTAAGGTAAGCAAACAAAATGCCTTTTAACATCGAGCACCCCCCAGCTCTGCCGCTTGCTCTCGGTGTTGTGTTACTAATATTTGAATTTATCATGCATTCTCCAGCATCTTCAGCCTCTGGAAAGTTGAGTATTTAATCTTTCCTGTGTATAATTTTTAGCTCCCTTCTCACAATTGAATTACCATAATTTAGATGTGTTTATCTGAGCATAGCCGTTCACCGGAGGCGCCATTCTGGACACTGTCGTATGCCATATATGCTTTATTTAGTCAGTAGTACGACGTTCCCGTTAATTAGCTTTAAGGAATTATAGGTGTTATGTATTATTGTAATGTCCTATATTATTTCAAGTGTTGCAGGTATTGCGCAACATTGCATCATATTGCCTGAATAAGACATGTTATGCTTTATACATAAGAGTAATGATTTGTTTTGGTATTAGGATTCAAACATTTGTTGATTACCTCAGATAGGATGTGATTCTTTATGATTTGTACTGGAGTAGGATTTAAGTCTTTTCAGAGCGATGCTCTTTTGTTTAGCAATGTTTTGGTTTATGAGATTGTGTAAGACGCTCCATATGCACTTGGGAGTCAGCTGTCACAGAGTGAACATATTAATGTAGTCTTTTATGCATTAAAGGTATCTTTTAGAATACCAACGTCTTATTATCCATCAAGCACACATCGACAAGATGGGATCAGCTGAGAAATAATTACTAACAATTGTTCATCTATGTTCCAGGTAATTATTATTGTTAATAGAACTTCCTACCTAAGTGTCAATATCGAACATTTGGCGACGTGATGGGATCAGCTGAGAAATAATTACTAACAATTGTTCATCTATGTTCCAGGTAATTATTATGGTTAATAGAACTTCCTACCTAAGTGTCAATATCGAACATTTGGCGACGTAAAGGACGACGGACAAGCAGGGAGAAGCAAGCAGGGAGAAGCATTGGACCCTATGCACAAGGACGGCCAGCACAAGAGAAGGTCGTTTGTACATAAGGGGACAAGAGTAAAATCGCCCAATGAAGATTTTACCAGCAGCAGAATAGGAATTTCATCAAATACACAAAAGGGTGAAATTTAGTTGGGTAGGTAGGAAGTACACTTGTGACTGCAGAACAGTAACTTAACCTACCACAGTTATTAAGGTAAGCAAACAAAATGCCTTTTAACATCGAGCACCCCCCAGCTCTGCCGCTTGCTCTCGGTGTTGTGTTACTAATATTTGAATTTATCATGCATTCTCCAGCATCTTCAGCCTCTGGAAAGTTGAGTATTTAATCTTTCCTGTGTATAATTTTTAGCTCCCTTCTCACAATTGAATTACCATAATTTAGATGTGTTTATCTGAGCATAGCCGTTCACCGGAGGCGCCATTCTGGACACTGTCGTATGCCATATATGTTTTATTTAGTCAGTAGTACGACGTTCCCGTTAATTAGCTTTAAGGAATTATAGGTGTTATGTATTATTGTAATGTACTATATTATTTCAAGTGTTGCAGGTATTGCGCAACATTGCATCATATTGCCTGAATAAGACATGTTATGCTTTATACATAAGAGTAATGATTTGTTTTGGTATTAGGATTCAAACATTTGTTGATTACCTCAGATAGGATGTGATTCTTTATGATTTGTACTGGAGTAGGATTTAAGTCTTTTCAGAGCGATGCTCTTTTGTTTAGCAATGTTTTGGTTTATGAGATTGTGTAAGACGCTCCATATGCACTTGGGAGTCAGCTGTCACAGAGTGAACATATTAATGTAGTCTTTTATGCATTAAAGGTATCTTTTAGAATACCAACGTCTTATTATCCATCAAGCACACATCGACAAGATGGGATCAGCTGAGAAATAATTACTAACAATTGTTCATCTATGTTCCAGGTAATTATTATTGTTAGTAGAACTTCCTACCTAAGTGTCAATATCGAACATTTGGCGACGAGATGGGATCAGCTGAGAAATAATTACTAACAATTGTTCATCTATGTTCCAGGTAATTATTATGGTTAATAGAACTTCCTACCTAAGTGTCAATATCGAACATTTGGCGACGTAAAGGACGACGGACAAGCAGGGAGAAGCAAGCAGGGAGAAGCATTGGACCCTATGCACAAGGACGGCCAGCACAAGAGAAGGTCGTTTGTACATAAGGGGACAAGAGTAAAATCGCCCAATGAAGATTTTACCAGCAGCAGAATAGGAATTTCATCAAATACACAAAAGGGTGAAATTTAGTTGGGTAGGTAGGAAGTACACTTGTGACTGCAGAACAGTAACTTAACCTACCACAGTTATTAAGGTAAGCAAACAAAATGCCTTTTAACATCGAGCACCCCCCAGCTCTGCCGCTTGCTCTCGGTGTTGTGTTACTAATATTTGAATTTATCATGCATTCTCCAGCATCTTCAGCCTCTGGAAAGTTGAGTATTTAATCTTTCCTGTGTATAATTTTTAGCTCCCTTCTCACAATTGAATTACCATAATTTAGATGTGTTTATCTGAGCATAGCCGTTCACCGGAGGCGCCATTCTGGACACTGTCGTATGCCATATATGCTTTATTTAGTCAGTAGTACGACGTTCCCGTTAATTAGCTTTAAGGAAATATAGGTGTTATGTATTATTGTAATGTACTATATTATTTCAAGTGTTGCAGGTATTGCGCAACATTGCATCATATTGCCTGAATAAGACATGTTATGCTTTATACATAAGAGTAATGATTTGTTTTGGTATTAGGATTCAAACATTTGTTGATTACCTCAGATAGGATGTGATTCTTTATGATTTGTACTGGAGTAGGATTTAAGTCTTTTCAGAGCGATGCTCTTTTGTTTAGCAATGTTTTGGTTTATGAGATTGTGTAAGACGCTCCATATGCACTTGGGAGTCAGCTGTCACAGAGTGAACATATTAATGTAGTCTTTTATGCATTAAAGGTATCTTTTAGAATACCAACGTCTTATTATCCATCAAGCACACATCGACAAGATGGGATCAGCTGAGAAATAATTACTAACAATTGTTCATCTATGTTCCAGGTAATTATTATTGTTAATAGAACTTCCTACCTAAGTGTCAATATCGAACATTTGGCGACGTGATGGGATCAGCTGAGAAATAATTACTAACAATTGTTCATCTATGTTCCAGGTAATTATTATGGTTAATAGAACTTCCTACCTAAGTGTCAATATCGAACATTTGGCGACGTAAAGGACGACGGACAAGCAGGGAGAAGCAAGCAGGGAGAAGCATTGGACCCTATGCACAAGGACGGCCAGCACAAGAGAAGGTCGTTTGTACATAAGGGGACAAGAGTAAAATCGCCCAATGAAGATTTTACCAGCAGCAGAATAGGAATTTCATCAAATACACAAAAGGGTGAAATTTAGTTGGGTAGGTAGGAAGTACACTTGTGACTGCAGAACAGTAACTTAACCTACCACAGTTATTAAGGTAAGCAAACAAAATGCCTTTTAACATCGAGCACCCCCCAGCTCTGCCGCTTGCTCTCGGTGTTGTGTTACTAATATTTGAATTTATCATGCATTCTCCAGCATCTTCAGCCTCTGGAAAGTTGAGTATTTAATCTTTCCTGTGTATAATTTTTAGCTCCCTTCTCACAATTGAATTACCATAATTTAGATGTGTTTATCTGAGCATAGCCGTTCACCGGAGGCGCCATTCTGGACACTGTCGTATGCCATATATGCTTTATTTAGTCAGTAGTACGACGTTCCCGTTAATTAGCTTTAAGGAATTATAGGTGGTATGTATTATTGTAATGTACTATATTATTTCAAGTGTTGCAGGTATTGCGCAACATTGCATCATATTGCCTGAATAAGACATGTTATGCTTTATACATAAGAGTAATGATTTGTTTTGGTATTAGGATTCAAACATTTGTTGATTACCTCAGATAGGATGTGATTCTTTATGATTTGTACTGGAGTAGGATTTAAGTCTTTTCAGAGTGATGCTCTTTTGTTTAGCAATGTTTTGGTTTATGAGATTGTGTAAGACGCTCCATATGCACTTGGGAGTCAGCTGTCACAGAGTGAACATATTAATGTAGTCTTTTATGCATTAAAGGTATCTTTTAGAATACCAACGTCTTATTATCCATCAAGCACACATCGACAAGATGGGATCAGCTGAGAAATAATTACTAACAATTGTTCATCTATGTTCCAGGTAATTATTATTGTTAATAGAACTTCCTACCTAAGTGTCAATATCGAACATTTGGCGACGAGATGGGATCAGCTGAGAAATAATTACTAACAATTGTTCATCAATGTTCCAGGTAATTATTATGGTTAATAGAACTTCCTACCTAAGTGTCAATATCGAACATTTGGCGACGTAAAGGACGACGGACAAGCAGGGAGAAGCAAGCAGGGAGAAGCATTGGACCCTATGCACAAGGACGGCCAGCACAAGAGAAGGTCGTTTGTACATAAGGGGACAAGAGTAAAATCGCCCAATGAAGATTTTACCAGCAGCAGAATAGGAATTTCATCAAATACACAAAAGGGTGAAATTTAGTTGGGTAGGTAGGAAGTACACTTGTGACTGCAGAACAGTAACTTAACCTACCACAGTTATTAAGGTAAGCAAACAAAATGCCTTTTAACATCGAGAACCCCCCAGCTCTGCCGCTTGCTCTCGGTGTTGTGTTACTAATATTTGAATTTATCATGCATTCTCCAGCATCTTCAGCCTCTGGAAAGTTGAGTATTTAATCTTTCCTGTGTATAATTTTTAGCTCCCTTCTCACAATTGAATTACCATAATTTAGATGTGTTTATCTGAGCATAGCCGTTCACCGGAGGCGCCATTCTGGACACTGTCGTATGCCATATATGCTTTATTTAGTCAGTAGTACGACGTTCCCGTTAATTAGCTTTAAGGAATTATAGGTGTTATGTATTATTGTAATGTACTATATTATTTCAAGTGTTGCAGGTATTGCGCAACATTGCATCATATTGCCTGAATAAGACATGTTATGCTTTATACATAAGAGTAATGATTTGTTTTGGTATTAGGATTCAAACATTTGTTGATTACCTCAGATAGGATGTGATTCTTTATGATTTGTACTGGAGTAGGATTTAAGTCTTTTCAGAGCGATGCTCTTTTGTTTAGCAATGTTTTGGTTTATGAGATTGTGTAAGACGCTCCATATGCACTTGGGAGTCAGCTGTCACAGAGTGAACATATTAATGTAGTCTTTTATGCATTAAAGGTATCTTTTAGAATACCAACGTCTTATTATCCATCAAGCACACATCGACAAGATGGGATCAGCTGAGAAATAATTACTAACAATTGTTCATCTATGTTCCAGGTAATTATTATTGTTAATAGAACTTCCTACCTAAGTGTCAATATCGAACATTTGGCGACGAGATGGGATCAGCTGAGAAATAATTACTAACAATTGTTCATCTATGTTCCAGGTAATTATTATGGTTAATAGAACTTCCTACCTAAGTGTCAATATCGAACATTTGGCGACGTAAAGGACGACGGACAAGCAGGGAGAAGCAAGCAGGGAGAAGCATTGGACCCTATGCACAAGGACGGCCAGCACAAGAGAAGGTCGTTTGTACATAAGGGGACAAGAGTAAAATCGCCCAATGAAGATTTTACCAGCAGCAGAATAGGAATTTCATTAAATACACAAAAGGGTGAAATTTAGTTGGGTAGGTAGGAAGTACACATGTGACTGCAGAACAGTAACTTAACCTACCACAGTTATTAAGGTAAGCAAACAAAATGCCTTTTAACATCGAGCACCCCCCAGCTCTGCCGCTTGCTCTCGGTGTTGTGTTACTAATATTTGAATTTATCATGCATTCTCCAGCATCTTCAGCCTCTGGAAAGTTGAGTATTTAATCTTTCCTGTGTATAATTTTTAGCTCCCTTCTCACAATTGAATTACCATAATTTAGATGTGTTTATCTGAGCATAGCCGTTCACCGGAGGCGCCATTCTGGACACTGTCGTATGCCATATATGCTTTATTTAGTCAGTAGTACGACGTTCCCGTTAATTAGCTTTAAGGAATTATAGGTGTTATGTATTATTGTAATGTACTATATTATTTCAAGTGTTGCAGGTATTGCGCAACATTGCATCATATTGCCTGAATAAGACATGTTATGCTTTATACATAAGAGTAATGATTTGTTTTGGTATTAGGATTCAAACATTTGTTGATTACCTCAGATAGGATGTGATTCTTTATGATTTGTACTGGAGTAGGATTTAAGTCTTTTCAGAGCGATGCTCTTTTGTTTAGCAATGTTTTGGTTTATGAGATTGTGTAAGACGCTCCATATGCACTTGGGAGTCAGCTGTCACAGAGTGAACATATTAATGTAGTCTTTTATGCATTAAAGGTATCTTTTAGAATACCAACGTCTTATTATCCATCAAGCACACATCGACAAGATGGGATCAGCTGAGAAATAATTACTAACAATTGTTCATCTATGTTCCAGGTAATTATTATTGTTAATAGAACTTCCTACCTAAGTGTCAATATCGAACATTTGGTGATGAGATGGGATCAGCTGAGAAATAATTACTAACAATTGTTCATCAATGTTCCAGGTAATTATTATGGTTAATAGAACTTCCTACCTAAGTGTCAATATCGAACATTTGGCGACGTAAAGGACGACGGACAAGCAGGGAGAAGCAAGCAGGGAGAAGCATTGGACCCTATGCACAAGGACGGCCAGCACAAGAGAAGGTCGTTTGTACATAAGGGGACAAGAGTAAAATCGCCCAATGAAGATTTTACCAGCAGCAGAATAGGAATTTCATCAAATACACAAAAGGGTGAAATTTAGTTGGGTAGGTAGGAAGTACACTTGTGACTGCAGAACAGTAACTTAACCTACCACAGTTATTAAGGTAAGCAAACAAAATGCCTTTTAACATCGAGCACCCCCCAGCTTTCAGCATCACTGCTGAGCCTAATTCTGTTGCTACACGATGGCAACAGTGGTGTGAGGAATTTAAGATTTATTTAGAAGCATTAGGGAACATAAAGGATGCACAAAAAAAGGCATTATTACTTCATACAGCAGGTAGGGAAGTTCGGGAAGTGTTTAAGACTTTGCAGCCTACAGATGACACAAGTGAAGCTGCAATTAAGGCTCTTACCACATATTTTGCTCCTCAGGTCAATAAATTTTTTGAAAGATACCAGTTTTCAGCGCAAGCTTATCAGAAAGAAAATGAAAGTTTAGATGCATTTGTGACTAGACTAAAGAATTTAGCCGTTTCATGTGAATTTCTAGAGTTAGAAAATGTTATCATAGATCAAGTAATTGCACATTGCACATCAGAAGAGCTAAGAAAGAAATTATTGCAAGATAGAGATTTAACATTAGAAAAGGTATTGATAACGGGCAGAGCTTTAGAAACATCAAATAGGCAAAGTAACATAATAGGTAGTTCTAAAAGCAATAGAATGGAAAATTCTAAAATTAATACAGTAGGTTCTAAGTGGAAAACCAATGAGAATCAGAGAAGGAATATGTCAAAGCCTAGTCATAGAAAAGTGCCTAACACTAATGTTCATAAATATCAGAATCAGGCTTATACACAGAAACAACAGGAAAAACCCAAGTGTTTTAGGTGTGGTAAAACTGATCATCTTGCATACAAAGCAAAGAAATGCCCTGCTACTGGACAGACATGCCAGAATTGCTGAAAGATGGGTCATTTTACAAATGCTTGTAGATTCCCTAAACAGTACGCAAAGAAAATAAATGCTACAGTTGATACTATGGGTCAAGAGAATAATGAGGAAAATGTTCATGATAATCAGGTTAGTTCAGAAACTGATTTTGCGTTTCACATAAACTCAGTCAACAAAGGTGCAAAGAAACATATCATGGTAGAAGTAATCATCAATGGTAAACCAATTTTGATGCAAGTTGACACAGCATCCGATGTATCAATTATGTCTGAGAAAATGGCTAAAAGCATTCCTAATTTGTTATTAGAAGGTACAAATAGAGTTTTGAAAAGTTATAATGGTTTTGATATTCAGGTAATAGGTGCTTCGAATGTAGAAGTACAGTACAAAGAACAAAAATTAGAGAGAATGCCATTAACAGTAGTAAAAGGTAATGGACAAACTTTGCTAGGTTTAGATTGGCTACAGTATTTGAAGTTAGATTGGCCTAGTATTTTGAAGGTTGCAGGTAGACAAGATGAAAACAAAAATGAAATATCTATGGATAATATCCTATCAGAGTTTCAAGACGTATTTGAAGATAAAATTGGTACAGTAAAGAACGCAAAGGCAATTTTAGTTTTGAGACCTGACAGTTCTCCTAGATTTTTTGCTCCGAGACCAGTACCGTATGCATTGAAAAGTGCAGTTGAAACAGAAATCAGGAGATTAGAAAGTGAAGGTTCTTGGGAAAAGGTTACATATTCAGATTGGGCTACACCATTAGTTCCTATTGTGAAGGAAAGTGGACAGGTTAGGTTATGTGGAGATTAAAAAGTAACGTTAAATCCACAACTGCAAGTAGCTCAACATCCCTTACCAAATCCGAAAGACATGTTTGCAACTATGTCAGGATGCAGTGTTTTTTCTAAATTAGATTTAAGACGAGCATTTCAACAGCTTCCCATGGATGAAACTTCACAAGATTTATGTACAGTAAATACATCCTTAGGTTTGTTTAGGCCAAAGAGATTACCTTATGGAGTTGCAAGTAGTCCAGCTATATGGCAACAAACTATGGATAAGATTTTTTCAGGAATGTAAGGAGTATTCATTTTTATAGATGATATTTTAATTGCGGGTAAAGACACAAGACGACATAGAGAAAGATTGCGAACAGTTCTGAAGAAGTTGAAGGAACATAATATTAGAGTAAATAAGAACAAATGTATTTTAGAAGTTGATTCAGTGGAATACTTAGGTTTTGTAATAAATGGCAAGGGTATTCACAAAACTAAAGAGAAGATTAAAGCTGTACAATCAACAAAAGTCCCAGAAAATGTTAAGGAATTACAATCATTTTTAGGTTTAGTAACATTTTATGGAAATTTCATTCAGAATTTGTCTACAATTGCACATCCATTGTATAATCTGTTGAATAAGGGTGTAGAATGGAAGTGGACAATAGAGTGTCAGGAATCTTTTGAAAGAATCAAGCAGGAAATAACATCACCTACATTCTTAGTACATTATCAAATGAATTTACCAGTTAAATTAGTATGTGATGCATCAAACATAGGTCTAGGTGCAGTATTATCTCATGTAATGCCAGATGGAACAGAAAAACCAATTGCATTCACTTCTAGAGTATTGAACAAGGCAGAAAGGAATTAATCTCAAATAGAAAAGGAAGGTTTAGCATTAGTTTATGGAGTTAAAAAATTCCATATGTATCTTTATGGTAGGAAAAAGTTCACACTTGTTACAGATCATAAACCTTTATTAGCAATATTGGGTCCAAAAGCAAGTTTACCTACGTTGGTAGCTGCAAGACTACAACGTTGGGCAGTTACGTTAGCAGCGTACCACTATGATATAGAATACCGTCCAACATCAAATATAGGTAATGCAGATGCTTTATCCAGATTACCCGTAGACAAAGCTCCAGAAGAGTATGATGACAGTGTTCTGTTAATTTCTGTATATGATGTACCAATAACTGCAAAAGATGTAGCACACAGTACCAAGCAAGACCCAGTACTTAGTAAGGTTTTGGAGAGTTTAATGACAGGTAGAGACTTATGTGGAAAAGAGGAAAATTGTAAACCGTATAAGGATATATGGTATGAACTGAGTGTGACACAAGGAATAGTGATGAGAGGTTCCAGGGTAGTTATTCCTAATTCACTGAGAAATAAGGTTTTGTCTGAAATACATGCTGATCACCAAGGTATTGTAAGATCAAAGTCAATTGCGAGAACTTTTGTATGGTGGCCAGGTGTAGATAAAGATGTGGAATGTTATATAAAGAATTGTATGAATTGTGTTATGCAACAAAACAATCCTCAATTTGCTAGAATGCACCCGTGGGAGTTGCCCAGGTATCCATGGCAAAGAGTGCATATAGATTTTGCAGGTCCTTTTTTGAATTATTTGTTTTTGATAGTAGTAGATGCTTACAGTAAGTGGCCAGAAATTATTCCAATGAAGACAACAACGTCTTACGCCACAATAAAAGAGTTAATGCAAATTTTTTCAATGCATGGTATTCCAGAAAGAATTGTTACAGATAATGGTCCACAATTTACCTCACAAGAGTTTAAAGAATTTTGTAATGTCAATGGTATAAAGCATACATTTTCAGCTACATATCATCCATCCATTAATGGAGAGGCTGAAAGATTTGTTCAAACGTTTAAACACAATATGAAGTGTAGAAAAGCAAATTCAGGTAATATATTTTTGCATGTGTCAAAATTTTTATTGTCTTATAGAACAACGCGCACAGCACAACAGGTGTGGCACCCTCAAATTTGTTAATGGGGAGGAGGATAAGGTGTAAGTTAGATTTGTTGTATCCAAGTTTGCAAAGTGATTTAGAAGATAAAGGGTATAAACAAGTAGCAAAGCTTCCTAATGTAAGACATTTTTTACCTTTGTCTGATGTCATGGTAAGATCGTACAACACTCCAGAGAAGTGGGTACCAGGAGAGATTGTAAGAGAGATAGGAAATTTACATTATGATGTTCGTGTTGGTGATAATGTTGTAAAACGTCATGTTGATCAATTACAGCCGTTAAACAGAAAGACAGTAGAGCATGTGAATGTTAGAGATGAGAAACTTAAAGAAGTAGTTAGATCAAATGAGTCAAATATTAACCAAGATGATCCAACATCCAATGTAGATTCAGAACCAGTTCATGTACCAGTAAAAGATGAGGTTAAAGTGCTTCCTAATAGAATTAACAGAGGAAAGCCCCCTGAGAGATTAGATTTATGAAGATTTTTACAATGTCAAGTTAAGGGGGAGGAGACTGTTATGTATTATTGTAATGTACTATATTATTTCAAGTGTTGCAGGTATTGCGCAACATTGCATCATATTGCCTGAATAAGACATGTTATGCTTTATACATAAGAGTAATGATTTGTTTTGGTATTAGGATTCAAACATTTGTTGATTACCTCAGATAGGATGTGATTCTTTATGATTTGTACTGGAGCATCGCTCTGGAAAGACTTAAGTCTTTCCAGAGCGATGCTCTTTTGTTTAGCAATGTTTTGGTTTATGAGATTGTGTAAGACGCTCCATATGCACTTGGGAGTCAGCTGTCACAGAGTGAACATATTAATGTAGTCTTTTATGCATTAAAGGTATCTTTTAGAATACCAACGTCTTATTATCCATCAAGCACACATCGACGAGATGGGATCAGCTGAGAAATAATTACTAACAATTGTTCATCTATGTTCCAGGTAATTATTATGGTTAATAGAACTTCCTACCTAAGTGTCAATGTCGAACAATAGGTATTTAGACAAAATTATACTAGTGAAGATAAGATCATGCATGTATATTTCCTCTTCTGTGAAATGTTTTGATCGTATACGATAGAGTCTTGGGGACGTAGCGTAGCCGAGATCTCAACTCGCGTTGGCCTAGCCTAATGCATTTTAGTATACTTTCGTACATTATCCCCGTTTACCCTCTTGTATCGTTTTATTAATTCAGTAGGAGAAAGCATATCTCCTAGAATTACTAATATAATTCGATACTCGTCTCTTTTCAAGATTTAAGGGTAAACCCTACCTTCCCTCTGAGTGTCGCCATTAGGCGACAACCCTATCTTGGTCTTGCAATAGAGTAGTGTACTCCGGCTTGAGTAGGCTAGTGTTTTACTGTCTTCCCTCTTTGCCGGTGAGTATCACGGCTTTGAATTACGACAGTAACTCAGAGTATTCAGTCTTGATGTCAGCAACTCTACTGATGGGGTACTAGTCACTCCCCTGCCGGTTTACAGTTTCAGACATAGGAAGCCCGGCTTCCCTAGTCCACAACCGAAAGTGGTAGTACAATTGGCGCCACCTTCTCCCTTGTGGTCTAGAAGACATGTCTTATATCCGGCAAGGTCTTGTGCTGAGGAATCGATATTCTTCTGCCGCGCAAGACGGCTCCGGTATAGAAACTATGTTTCTGCATTTGTGACCGAAAGTGGGAGGCAAATGTGCCGCCTTCTTCCGACACAAAATATAAGACCCTTTTCCCTTCCCCTCTCTGTCCTTTAGTGATGGCCTAGTCGTCGCAACATCTTTGGCCGGTATGCTACAATCTCCCCGCTTGCCGGGTGGATTGCGATGCCCGCCGGGCTCCTACAAAGGCGGCTTGATTGCCGCTTCGACCTTCCACCTAACGGACGCAAGCCTCCTGGAAAGGTTGTGCCGGCCATGACGGCAGCCGGTAGGAGACCCTTATGACTTTGAGAGTTCTTCAGTCCTCTCTTGGACTGCCATCCACAAACCCTGGAACCGGCAGAGCAGCCGGCAACAGGTTCTGTGGCTGGATGGAAGTTAGAATGATTACATTCCCCCCTTCCATTTGAATTCTCATTCCAGAAGAAGGTAGTGGGGACAGTAGTCCCTACAACCCTATTTATTGTACTAAACTATAATAATAAGGTAGCCCTTCTCTCCATGCTTTTTCTCTCCCTGTCGGGTAGTGCTGTCAGGTACTAGCCTAGCTGGCAAAAGGCCGGCAGAACTACAGTATAAGATTATACAGTAGCCAGTATTTCTGCAGTATAGTACATACTGCAGTTAGAAAACTATAGAATATAATATACAGTAGTTTATATTTTCCAACATATTCTGTGTGTCCTTTCACAGCCCATTGTTGAGACCGCTTATAATGTTGAAGTGAAGTATTCCTTCAATATCCTGATGAGCCATATGCCAACAGAACTTAACCCTGGATAGGTACGGTCCTCGGACACCCCTTTAAGGGTATACTCGGACGCGAACGACCCCGACGCCAAAAAAAATTCTTGAAAAATCAGTTTTTGCAGTAACCTCCTTTTTTCTTTTGCCAAAAAAAACTTCAATGAATGCTTAAAACAACTGTAAAGATAAATACTACTCATCTGCAGAAAAACTATTTATTATAAATATTTTAAAAAATTAAGTAGAAAAAAAAAGACCTGACATAAAAATTCATAAAAAAAAAGTTTATACATATATACACAAATCCTTTTAGGAATTGATTCTTGAATGTTTAGGACACATCTTGATGTATTTTGGATGAAGTCAGACCCATGGAGGTGAAGATCTGAAATGAGAAAAAAAGGGTAACTTTTTTTGGCCAAAAAAAATGGTCCAAATTTCATGAATTTTTTTGGGTACCCAAATGAAATAGGAAGTGGCTAATTTTTTTAGGGAATAAACATATGTTATCCTAAAATAGAAATATGTAAAAAAAAATCTTCATTATTTTGTAAATTACATTTATATCAGGGGCCATATCTAAAGGTAATTTTTTGAGTACTTGGAAATTTCGTAAAAAAATACATATATTTAATATATAATATGATATTTATGCAGGTAAAAATATACCAAAATATCACAAATTCTATAGGGAACAAGAATATATATATAGATAGGGCAGCTTACGCTTCGGATATGTCCACAAAATGGCCGCCAACCACACTGACTCAGACTCCCTAATCTGCCACTTGAAATGTAGGAAGGGTATGTCAATTTCAAGGTGTTATTTACTAATCTAATTATTATTGGATATGCATAAAAATTGTATGGTGGGTTGCTGGATAATTGTCGATTATTTTACGACTATAAAATTAAAATTCCGACCCAAAAAATTTTTTTTGAAGGGAAATAAAATCGAAAAAAAAAATGTAAAACAATATTTTAGCTAAAAAAATTTGATGATATTCAATCAAAAAAAAAGTAAACAAAATTTTCCGACAAATAAACATCTAGAGGAATCATTACTCTGTGATAGTTCCTTAGTACGTAGTAATTTTGAAAGAATTGGGAAAAAACGAAAAAATGGCAATCACTGGAAAATCGAACACATACCTATATATACGCCATATCTGGCTAAAAAAAAGATAGGCATGGGTAGCCAGATCATCTAGAAACACTTTCCAACACTATAAAAATATAAGTTTTGCGACACTACTTGCCAATTCCTTACGGTAACATGACTAAGCAAAAAAATGCAAAACAAATAAAAAGGGGCACTCGTGGAAAAATGGCCATTCTAATATACGGCATTTCAGAAAAAAAAAATTTCAGCCACGTGCTAGGCAAACCATCAAGGCATATTTTCCGACAAATAAACATATAAATGAAATATTACTCTGTGATAGTTCCTTAGTACGTAGTAATTTTGAAAGAAATGGGAAAAAACGAAAAAATGGCAATCACAGGAAAATCGAACACATACTTATATATACGCCATATCTGGCTAAAAAAAAAATAGGCATGGGTAGCCAGATCATCTAGAAACACTTTCCAACACTATAAAAATATAAGTTTTGCGACACTACTTGCCAATTCCTTACGGTAACATGACTAAGCAAAAAAATGCAAAACAAATAAAAAGGGGCACTCGCGGAAAAATGCCCAACATTCTAATATACGGCATCTCAGATAAAAAAAAAAGACATGCACGTGTTAGCCCAACCATCAAGGCACACTTTCTAACAGATAAACATGAAAAAAAAAATCAATAATATACGGCAATTCCTTACTACGTAGTAAATTTTTACAAATATTGAAAAAAAAACAGAAATTGGCAACCGCAGTTAAATACCCAATATACCAATAACTACGTCGTATCTGACAAAAACAAAATCACGCATGGGTAGCCAGATCATCTAGACACACTTTCCAACATTAAAAAAGCAAAAGTTTTATGACACTATTTCGCAATATCTTACGGAAAAATGACTTGGCAAAAAAATGAAATAAAATGAAAAATGGACACTCGCGGTAAAATGCCCGACATTCTAATATACGACATCTCAGATAAAAAAAAAAGACATGCACGTGTTAGCCCAACCATCAAGGCACACTTTCTAACACATAAACATGAAAAAAAAATGAATAATATACGGCAATTCCTTACTACGTAGTAATTTTTACAAATATTGAAAAAAAACCAGAAATTGGTAACCGCAGTTAAATACCCAATATACCAATAACTACGTCGTATCTGACAAAAACAAAGTCATGCATGGGTAGCCAGATCATCTAGACACACTTTCCAACACTAAACAAGCAAAAGTTTTACGACACTATTTGGCAATATCTTACGGAAAAATGACTTGGCAAAAAAATGAAAAAAAAAATTAAAAAGGGGCACTCGCGGTAAAATGGTCCTCGTGGTGATGAACGACATTTTAACTAAAAAAAAAAACATGCACATGGTAGCCAAACAATCCACCAAGACTTTCCACAACTGATAACCTATACAAGTTGCACCATTCTACGACAATTTCATAATACGTAATAACTTTGATAATTATGCAAACTACCTCAGAAGGGTAAACTCGGACGCGAACGACCCCGACGCGTCTCAGAAATCGGGGAAGGAGTACAGCTACAGCAATGCACATCTGGACACTACTAGAGCGTGTAGGGGAGACACCTCCTGCAGGTCGATCACCCACAAATTCAGTCACGTGAGAAAAACCTGTTTTTTTTTGACGCTCGGGGTCGCAAACGACCCACCGTACCTATCCAGGGTTAATATTCTTACCCTACAATATTAATATTCCATTATGGAAGGGTTAGTGCTAGTATACACTAACTTTAGCTCTAGAGATTAGAGCTCTTCCACCCTAGTTTTCCCTAATAAGGAAATTCTAAATATTAATATTGAGGGAGGTCACAGCAATTGTCTGGACCGGAGACACATATATGTGTCTTTCCTATTTTCTTTCTAGCTTACTATCCTAAGCTAAAATGATAATAGTAAGTGCTAATTTTATGCATGAACATAATTTAGCAGTGGGATAAATTACCCCATACTCATTTCACTTTTTCCTTTCTTTACAGGAGGAGACTAAGGTGAAATGTGAAGTCATCTACTGCAACCACAAGGGTAAGAACTTTTGTGGTCACTCCATGTGCAGGTATCATGCCCCCTGCTCCATCACAACTGAAACCTTGAGATATTGGGATCCCAAGGATTACAACGTCTGCTCGGCCTTGATGACCGAGGGTTTCGGTGATCCCAAGTCGACGGAGTCGGGGGATGCTGCAAGGGAAAAGCTCCAGAAGTGGGTACAAGGGTTCCAGAAGAACTCTCCGGAACCATACCTAACAAGCGAGTTAATGAGAAGCATGCTGTTCCCGAAGGCAACAGCTGATGCCATCGTACCTCAGGCACGACCCGAGCCTCCTTGCGTACAGCTTGCAATTGAGGCCGATATCAACAAGGCTTTAAAAGGCGTGGACATCCATCAGGAGAGGATGTCTGAAGTGTCCTCAGACACCCAAAAAGGATCTCCTTCAAGTGGATCTTGACGAAGAGGTGGCCCAACCACCTGGAGGAGATGAAGATCTCGAGTCGACGAATACAGAGGACCCCTTCTGTCTGTGTTGGCATTCCAGCCTGTGCCATCAACGTCTTCGGCTCCTACCCCTCCACTAGACCCGCTGGGCCAAGTGGTTATGGCCCAGATCACTCTGCTAGTGGATTCTATACGGAAGGAAAACGTAGATATGCGGAAGGAAGAGACGGATCTCAAGGAAGTCATGGTTTTCGACCATGACAAGGCACAGGCTCTCTTGACGATTAGCCTGAAGAAGGCAGGGTATACCAATTCTAGATTTTCTGCGCTGAGCAAGAAACACCCTACTTTTCTTGCTCCTTCATCAAGAGCTTTCCACTTCTCGTCGAATGCTCTCCATAGTGTGCTAAAGGCATTTGATGCAGGTAAACCATGTCCTATGCTAGAGGAGTGTAGGCCATTGTCTCTGGCCTTGCCCACGGATGAGAAGGATTGGAAAGAGGTCCACTTAACCTTCTCAGTCTCGAAGCTCGACGCGGACATCGCAGGACAGCAGTTCAGTGAGAACCTCCCGAAGCTGTCGGACCTTCTCCTGAGAAGAGAACAGGAGACAAAGGAGAGACTAGCCGCCACTCTTTCCCTCCATAACTGCAAGGAGATGTGTGCAGGCATTGCTAGCACCCCAGACATGTACACAGACCTGGCCAAGATGCACATGGCCACCCTAGTTAAGGACTTGTATGCTTTTGTGAAGGTCTGGAGGGCCTGCAGGGAGTTTGTGTTTGCCAATGCAACAGTCAAACACAAACCCAGGAAGCTGATCACTTCCTGTATCTGGGACAAGGACCTCTTCCCAAATGAAGTAGTCCAAGAAGTAGTCGCCAAAGCCGCCACAGAAAATAGGAATCTTCTCCAAAAGTGGGGCATCTCTGCTAAGAGAAAATCTTCCCCTGATGCTGGTCCCCAACCTAAGAGGAAGACAAACAAGCCAAGACTACCTCCTCGACCTGTGCAACATCCCACGGTCACCATGACTACGGTCCCCCAAGTGGTTGCTCAACCACAAACCACCTTCCAAGTGATGCCTCAACAGCTGGTAGCCCAGTCATCAACTTTCAACACAGGTTTTGAGAGGTACACCACTACCTTTCGCCCGAAAGGAAGAGGATCTAGACGGTGCTCCTCAAGACACCCCTCACGAGGTAGGGGAGGACATGGTCAAAGTGGCAAACACTCCGGACTATCCAAGCAATGAGATGCTCCAGGTAGGAGAGAGACTCCTCCACTTTCAGGATCGTTGGACCTTCGATCCCTGGGCCTAATCAAGAATAGACTAGGATGGAAATGGAACAGATCTCCAACTTTAGTTCCTCAATTTTTCCAACACTCAATCCCCTTAAGGGAAGAATTTACCTTATAACTCTTGAACAAAAAGGTTATAAGGAAAGCAAAGTCCATCAAATTCCAAGGAAGGCTGTTTTGTGTTCCCAAGAAGGACTCGGACAAACTCAGAGTCATTCTAGACTTGTGTCCACTCAACAAGTTCATCAAGAACAACAAGTTCCGGATGCTAAACCTACAACACATAAGGACCCTGTTATCGAAAGGGGCGTACACAATCTCAATAGACCTGGCAGATGGTTACTGGCACCTTCCAGTCAGTCGCCCTCTCTCCTCCTACCTAAGATTCAAGCTACAAAAGACAAAGTATGTCTTCAGAGCCGAGCCCTTTGGACTAAACATAGCCCCAAGGATCTTCACGAAACTTGCGGACGCAGTCGTACAACAGCAACGCTTAGAAGTCGTTCAGGTAGCTGCATACCTGGATGACTGGCTGGTGTGGGCAGCATCCAAGACTGCTTGTCTTCAGGCAACCACGAAAGTGATCTAGTTCCTGGAACATCTGTGATTTAAGATCAACTACAAGAAGTCTCGCCTCTCTCCAGCTCAAGAGTTTCAATGGTTGGGAATCCATTGGAACTTGCAGTCATACCGCCTCTCCATTCCACCGAAGAAGAGGAGAGAGATCACGGGTTCTGTCAAGAGACTACTGAAATCCAACAGGATCTCAAGATGCCAACAGGAAAGAGTACTGGGCTCTCTCCAGTTTGCAGCAGTAACATACCCAGTGCTAAGAGCACAGCTGAAAGATGCGTCAGGAGTCTGGAGAAGATACGCATTAAACGCTCGAAGAGATCTACAAAGACCGACACTGACCTTACTGTAATCGCTTCTGAGGCCGTGGTCGAAGGTCAAGAGCCTAGCAAGGACTATTCCCTTACAACCACCTCAACCATCGGTAATCATCCACACGGATGCCTCGACGAAGGATGGGGAGGTCATTCCCATAAAGGAAAGCTCAAGGGACCTGGTCATCCCTGTTCAAGACCTTTCACTTCAACATTCTGGAGGCCATGGCAGTCCTCCTGACGTTGAAGAAGCTATCCCCTCACAGATCAGCCCACATCAAGCTGGTCTTGGACAAAGAAGTGATAGTGAGATGTCTGAACCAACAAGGCTCGAGATCGCCCTACATCAACCACGTGATGTTGGCCATCTTTAGTTTGGCAAGAAAGAAAAGATGGCACTTATCAGTAGTTCACCTACAAGAGTTCCGCAATGTGACGGCGGACGCTTTATCCAGGCTAAAGCCGATAGTCAGAATGGTCCCTAGACACAGACTCATTCTTCTTCATCTTGGAAAAAGTCCCAGAACTGCAGATCGAACTCTTCGCAACGAGCGACAACAAGAAACTACCTCGATACGTAGCACCATACGAGGACCCTCGGGCAGAAGCGACGGATGCCATGTCCCTCGATTGGAACAGATCAACTCACATCTACCTGTTCCTGCCAACAAATCTCCTGCTGAAGGTCCTTAACAAGCTGAGATCCTTCAATGGAACAGAAGCAGTGGTGGCCCCCAAGTGGCCCAAGAGCAATTGGTTCCCTCTGGTAATAGAACTGAAGTTGAGGCTGTTTCCTCTACCGAACCCAGTTCTATCCCAACTGGTTCAGAAGTCGACTGTCTTCGCTTCATCACTGAGAACCCAAAGCCTTCATCTCATGATTTTTTCACCTTAGCAGTCAAAAAAAGATTTGGGATCTCGAAAGACAGTATCGACTTTATAGAAGAATACAAGTCAAAATCAACAAGAAGACAATATGAATCGTCTTGGAAGAAGTGGGTCTCTTTTGCTAAAGCAAAAAAGACGAGGGAAATCTCGATAGACTTCTGCCTGTCCTTCTTCATCCACCTTCACGAACAAGGCTTGGCTTCCACCACGATAACTACGTGTAAGTCAGCTTTGACTAGACCTCTTCTATACGCCTTCCAGTTGGACCTGTCGAATGAAATCTTCAACGAGATTCCGAAGGCATGCGCTAGACTTAAACCAGCAGGCCCTCCGAAGCCCATTTCATGGTCTTTGGACAAAGTCTTGCACTATGCTTTGAACTTGAACAATGAAGATTGCTCCCTAAAAGATATAACACACAAAGTGATATTTTTGTTCGCTATAGCCTCAAGGGCTAGAGTTAGTGAAATAGTAGCCCTATCAAGAGACAAGGGCCATATTCAGTTCAAGGAAGTGGGAGAACTGAATCTTTTTCCTGATACTACCTTTCTCACCAAGAACGAGCTACCCACCAAAAGGTGAGGTCCCTGGAGAATCTGCCCTCTGAAGGAAGATGTCTCTCTATGTCCAGTAGAGTGTCTAAAGGTCTATCTTCGAAGAGCTTCAGACTTCAAGGGAGGAAAGCTCTTCATAGGCAAAACCTCAGGATCAAACTTATCCCTAAAATAATTGAGGGCGAAGCTCACCTACTTCATTCGCAGAGCGGATCCTGACAGTAAACCCGCAGGTCATGATCCGAGAAAAATTGCTTCCTCGCTGAACTTTTTTAAGTATATGGACTTTGATAGACTCCGCTCATACACTGGTTGGAAATCCTCTAGAGTCTTCTATAAACATTATGCGAAGCAAGTGCACGACCTGAAACACTTTGTGGTGGCGGCAGGTAGTGTTATAAAACCTGTCGTCTAGTGCTGCAATGAACAGTGAACTGTTTGGGACTTTACAGTTTGGGTGAAAAGGTATTAATACCTTTCAGTGTAATACCTTTTATCAAGGGTCACCCTGGTGCCCCTGCGACTGTTCATTATAGGTGTAGAATCAAACCAATAACACCAGTGCCGTGTGTACACTCGTACGCAGTGTTTAAACTCATCCAACATTTACAGTGAAATTATCTTGATAATTTTACAATTATTTCGAGTGGCAATGTTTCAATAATATATTTCTTCCCTTACAGGTGATAAATATATATGTACCTTTAGAATGTTGGCTGTAAAGGATATGATTATATTTTAATACATTCGTTGTTATATTTATATTGTCTATACAAATAAATATAAAAAAATGTATTTACGTCCTACTCGCCCCATAAGTAGCTGAATAAAACTAGCCAGAATTTCTTACTTATTTTTCCTAAAAATAATGTAAACACTTGAAGGTGCCTATAAGTGTGAATATAGTTATGGTAAGTTAATTACATTTGTTCCGACATATATACAAACCTTTTTGCTTCTACAGTCAGTGTTGACAGTTTCCCTGCAGGGGGCAGAAAGCCCTAAGATTGTTCCAAGTTTAGCAGATATGATGAATAACGGTACCGTCATATATTTATGTGGTCTGGGTGACCATATAGAAGTTGACTCAAGGTTAAGGCACTTATACAAACACACAGATATAGTACGTTCAAGTAATTCTCTGGTAAGCTTCCATCAGGATGACATGGCTGAGCCCAGAAACGGATTTTGAAGCAAAGCAAAAAATCAATTTTGTGTGAGATAGCCGTGTCGTCCTGATGGACCTGCCCTCCTTTTCTAAGAAAAGGAGTATACATATGACACAATCCCAACCCGAAACTACTCTATCTGCCTTCCAGTTGGACCTGTCGAACGAAATCTTCAACAAGATTCCGAAGGCATGCGCTAGACTTAAACCAGCAGGCCCTCCGAAGCCCATTTCATGGTCTTTGGACAAAGTCTTGCACTATGCTTTGAACTTGAACAATGAAGATTGCTCCCTAAAAGATATAACACACAAAGTGATATTTTTGTTCGCTATAGCCTCAAGGACTAGAGTTAGTGAAATGCTTAAATGCTTAATTGCAAAAAGGAATGGGTCGCAATGTCTGGCGCTGTTGTAGTACGGGAAGGTGATCCACCGGGTGACCTTGATGACGGCTCCCCTTCATTTTCGCCACTCTTCCCCCTCAGAGCGAAAACTCTATTCAGGGTGAAGATTGCCATGTGTCGTATCAAGAAATACGTCCCCTGATATTATGCGATATCCCTAAGAGTTTTCTTAAAGGATACTCGTGCCAGGAGTTAGAATTCTGGAGACCTATGGTCAATTCTCTGGGAATATCACTGTAGCTAAATATCCCTTAGAAAGCTGCTTAAAGGAATCTTCCATCAGGACAACATGGCTATCTCACCCAAAAATATATTTTTTGCTTTGCTTCAAAATCCGTTTTGTTCCCTAATGTTACCATTCTGTCTGGGTATGGTTGTGATGTATTACTTTTGTACAAAATAATTTTTCTATATACCATTAATGATTTTTGTGAATAAAAGTCTGTGAACTTTTACAAGCCTTTTAATTTATGCCCTATTATTACCTTAGCGGGAATAAATTTAGTGTGCCTTCTTATTATTATACTTCCTGAACATGATTGGTTTAATCATATTGATAGGTATTTGTCGAATACGTCTTACCTCCGATACCTCCTTCAGTTTTGGGTTCCTTCGAGTACCTGACACTGAACTAGGATGCTTTTCCAATTGCAGAGGGCAGTACTTTAGTCCTTTTTTCCTTCTTGATGAACCATCATAATTGTCAATACTGCCTCTGAACTGTTCTGGGATAGATATTTGAAAGTGATACCTATGCTTTGATGGAGTAATCCTGTTAACGCATTTCGGTATTGGGAACTCTCTTCGAGGCCTCCAACCGAATCATAGGTAATTCTCTGGTACACTTCCATCAGGACGACATAGCTTGAGCCCAAAAAATGGACTTTGACGTAGGAAAAATCTATTGTTGGGTGAGATAGCCATGTCATCCTGGTGGCCCACCCGTTACGTTATCCCTCCCCGATTCCTCGTAATATGCCTTTTTTCACAGTAGTTACGCTTCAATGTGCAATGATTCATCAGGTGACGAACGGGGGCACCATTTGGGGAGAAGATAGGTATTGGCTCCTCACTTATCCTTCCCCTAAGTTGACTAGGCTGGGTAAAGTCTATTAGGGGTGCAGATATCTATGGTTATCTACGGATACGTTCCTGATTATACACGATATCATCAGATAGTCGTTACAGGGTTAGAACCCTGTGATACCTGACGGTAATTCTCTTGTAATATCATTCGCAGAAATATTATACAGTAGGAAGCTGCCGAAGAGACCTTCCATCAGGACGACATGGCTATCTCACCCAAAAATAGATTTTTCCTACGTCAAAATCCGTTATATATATATATATATATATATACTTATATATATATATATATATATATATATATATATATATATATATATATATATATATATATATATATATACTTATATATATATATATATATATATATATATATATATATATATATATTATATAACGACTTCGGGATCAGAGCCCTAGGCGAAATCACATGAAGACTATAGCTTCTGACCGGCCGTAAGTCGAACCCTGCGCCAAGAAACTTGTATGTACAGTGACATATCACTTGGCCATGATATCAATGTATAAAAAAATATATGGCTAATTTAAATATAAAAAGCACGTCTAAATGTGCAAGATTTATCAGATATATGTGCATGTATATATATATATATATATATATATATATATATATATATATATATATATATATATATATATATATATATATATATATATATATATATATATATATATATATATATATATATACAGTATATATATATATATATATATATATATATATATATATATATATATATATATATATATATATATATATATATATATATATATATAAATATATATACAGTATATATATATATATATATATATATATATATATATATATATATATATATATATATAGTATACGAATATATATGCATATTCATATACATACATATATATATATATATATATATATATATATATATATATATATATATATATATATATATATATATATATATATATATATATATATATATATATATATATATATATATATATAAATACACACACACAAATCATCATCATCTCCTATGCCTATTGACACAAAGGGCCTCTGTTAGATTTCACCAGTTATCTCCATCTTGAGCTTCTAAATCAATATTAATCCATTCATCATCTCCTACTTCAGGAGTCATAGTCCCAAGCCATGTAGGCCTCGGTCTTCCAGCTCTTCTGGTTTTTTGTGAAGCCCAGTTGAAAATTTGTTGAACTAATCTCTTGGGGAGTGCGAAGAGTATGCCCAAACCATCTCCATCTACCCCTCAACGTGATGTTAATCACATATAGCACTTTAGTAATCTCTCTTTTAGTTTTATTTCTAATCCTGTCCAGCCATTCAACTCCCAATATTCTTCTGAGGGAATTGTTCTCAAATCTACAAAATCTGTTAGATATTTAATCATTGACATACCACAATCATATCCATACAATAATACTTATCTCACTAAACTAATATATAACCTGATTTTATATGAAATTTCAGGTGATTTGATTTCCAAATTTTACTTAACCTAGCCATTGTTTGATTTGTTTTTTCAATCTTTCATTAAACTCAAATTCTAAAAATCCTGTTTAGAGATCATAGTTCCTAAATATATACTTGATTCCACCTTATTAATCCTTTTTCCTTCCAATGATATTTTATCTTCCATTAAATATCTCTTTTTCATCATCTCTGTCTTCTTTTATTTATCTTGAGTTCAACCCCTTTTGATATTTCATGCATTCTGGTAAGCAAGCGTTGCAAGTTCTGTGGTGTTCTGCGAATAATGGCAGCGTCATCAGCATACTATGGGTCAGCTAATTCCTGTTACCAGTCCAATTCAATCCTTCTCCGCCATCCTCAACTGTTATTTGCATTACAAAATCCATGGGAAGGATAAACATAGGTGACATCGCATTTCCTTGGAGTACTCCACTATTCACTGGAAATTCATTTGATAGGACTTAGTTAACAATAACTTTGCACTTACTATGCTCATGAACAGACTTAATCCAATTTACATATTTAAGATGAATTCCACAATAACGCAGGATTCTACACAAAATTGGCCGTTGCACACTATCAATGGCTTTTTCATAGTCCACAAATGCCATTAAAAGTGTATTTCTATATTCTACACATTGATGTACCTCATGTCTTTTACTTTTTCTATATCCTTTACTTTACTTACTTTAATGGCTGCTTTTCCGGTCCCATGCAGCAGGAGAACCCCACTCTCTACAGGACCTCCGCTGTCGTTTTACTTTGTTCGTTCAGAGTATTTATCGTTTCAAATCACATATTGTTCATTTACTGTTAAGTCGTCACTGTTGTAAGATTTTTTAGATAAGAAAGTCTTCAGTTTCCTCTTGAAACCCTTAATGTCTTCAATCATTCGAATGTTTCGTGGGAGCTTATTATATAGTCTCGGGGCCAAATATTTAAAGGCTCTGGAACCTAAAGTAGACATACTGTATATCTAGGTTCCAACAGTTTGAAGCCATCTGTAACTATTCTCGTGTCGACATGATTTGTTGGCTGCGCAATATGTAGCAATTCTCTCAAGTATTTGGACAACCGGTTCTGATAACTTGGTGGGTTATTGTACATATTTTAAACTCAATTCTCGCTTTAATCGGCAGCCAGTGTAAATCAATTAGTATAGGGGTGATCCATTCTCTAGATGGGGCACCTTTTATCAGTCTTGCTCCTCTGTTTATTATGTTTTGTAATTTCTTAGGTTGCACTTTTGGTAAATTGTAATAGATAGAGTTGCAGTTTATCACAAGTTTCTTTACAGAATTTTCGTCCAGGTACTTTTTTTATAAACGCAATATTTCTTAGATGATAACCAGCAGTATTTATTACATTATTTAATTTGGGCATTTAGAGACAGGTTACAGTCAAGAAATACGCCTATATCTCGAACTTTACTAGATATCGGCACCGAGTCATTATTTATATTCATTTGAATATCACCCACGTTTCTCACGCTGTTTCTCTTACCCACCACCATGAATTCAGTATTGTTCTCATTTAATTTTAGTTGTTTAAATGTCATCCATTCTCTAACACTATCAAGGATTCGATTTAGAGTTTCAGTACTGTCATCTACTGTATATCATTTATGGAGAGGTAAAATTGTGTGTCATCTGCAAATAGTTTGAACTTCACGCCATGCCTTTGTAGTATTTTCGATAGACCAATAGTATAGATGCAGAATTAGATTGGGCCAAGTACACTACTTGTTCATCTCTCAGCTTTTCATCAATCTTTCTCTCTAGTCTCTAGAATGAGCAAACTATATATTCATGACAACTGTGTGATGCCTCTGTGATTACTGCAATCAGTCAGATCTTTTTTTTGTCAGTTTCCACCAACACCTCTAGCTCCCATTCATCAGGTTTAGCCTCTTCACACCGTATTCTACAAAAAAAAAAAAATCTTGTAAGTGTTCTGCGAGTCATTTCATTTTCGGCCAATATCACTTAAGCAGTTCTTCCATCGTATCCAGTGGCCTTCCATCTCTTTAGATTTTTAAGGATAGCTTCGACCTAAAACACACTGAATTCATTCAAGGGCACATGAAGGTCTTCATCAGCTTCAGGTATATCAATCAAATTGTTCCCTTCATATCTCCTATTCATAACCTCACTAAAGTGCTCCAACTAACGTTGCCTTTCTTCATCTTCTGTTGTTACAACAGAACCATCTCTCTTTTGATGGCTATATGCTTCCAGGCCAGTTCTCACTTTGATCCCACAGAGAGAAAGGACTTCCTGGCTGCTGCTGCTGCTAAGCTGTCTCGCCCGACTGACTGCCGACCACCTGCTGCTTTTGCCTGGGGATTTAGCTGCCGCTGACTGCTGCTGTTTTGCTGCTTTCTCTGCCTGCTGAGATCGCCGCCGCCATCGCCAGTATTCCTGCCTGTAGGGGCTGCCTTGTTCTACCTTTATTGTGTAGGCAGCTGCAGGGTGCCTTTCAGCACCACTGTCAAGGGCCTTGCCCTCAAACACCGGCTGATCTTCAGCCCCTTTTATAAGAAAGTATCAAAAGACTTGTTAGGCATTTTTTTCTCCTGTGAAACATCCAGTAGCCCTTATGGTCTTAAAACTCTGGTCGAAGCAGGACTCAAGGATCAAAACTTCCCACTCTCGCCGTCTGTGGCAAGTGGCATAGGACTGCTAGGCATGGCGCCTATAAGCCAAGGTTAGGAGATAGGTGTTAGGAGATAAGACTTTGCTAACCTGGCATAAATAAGCCAGGATTTAAATGACACACACATAGTTTCAATAAAATAATAGGATTGTACTTTGTTTTAATTCATCCCTAAACCTCCCTGCCTGCAGGAGTGGACTGCTGGGCCATCTTAGTGCTTTGTAAGCAGTAAGGAGGCTCCCAAGCTGCGACTTGTGCAGGACAGTACCTAGCTACAAATAGGATAGATAAGGCCTCCCTGATTAACCGTTCTTTTACAGATATTTTTACTCATCCTTCTATCTCTAACTATGACTTTGTCTGGGGCATTAGGGCTTAAAGGGTTGGACAACCCGACCGGACGCACTGTTCTGTCTTCTCCCTCCCCCCTCTATGGACTTGGATAGGAATCGACTATGGCAGAACTAGAACTCATGGCTTGCGACCAACCCAATAGGAGAAGGGTTCAGGAAGACTCTGACTAAGATAAGGATACACAGGAATGGACTCAAGTAATGAGAAAAAAGAAACCGGCAAAAGGGAACATTGCCCCTGCCCCTGCTGAAATCAGACCTCAAGCCACTGAAGGAAACAGAAACTCAACTGCTTGAGAGAACAACATCGGCAAGACATACTATTTCAGGGTATTAGCTAGCAACTCCTCCGAGGTATTTAAGGCTATTGCAGCCTTTAAACAAAAACATAAAAACTTGAAAATAGTACCCAAACCGACAAGGGCAGTGTACCATCTCCACTAAGGATGCCAGAGCCCTAATTACTCTGAGAGGCACCTCAGACAATAAACTGAAGGAGCTCAGAGAAGAGGAGAAAATTAAGAAGGCTGTTGTCGTGGGCTACACCACGGACATGATGGAGAGCCATCTGACACAACTGCCAAACACCACTGCAGCAGAGAGGATGACAAACAAGGCTAGCTATTTAACCAAAGCCATCCTTGTGACTTTCGAGGGGCCTCACCCCAAGAAAGTTGTCCTAGGCATTTTCGGTAGCTTCTGAGTAAATAAATATTACCCAGATCCCCTAAGATGCTACCATTGCCAGAAATTTGGCCATCATAAAGATCAGTGCCAGGCCAAATTTCCTACCTGCACAGTGTGCACCCAGAGGCATCCTACTCAGGACTGCATAGACAAAAAGGCGGCAGGAATTCCAACTATGCCTAAGTGCCCTAATTGCAAAAAGGGCCACACAGCCATGGCTTGGGGATGCCCTGAAAGGGTAGCAAGAGTAATTGCTGCCCTTCCCAAGGAGAAAAGAGAGGAGCCTAGAGGAAGGGTGCCTCCTAAACCTCTACCAAGAAGGAGGTTCTATATTCAAGAAGAACTCAGGAAAAGTACCAGAGCTAGATCATCCTCTAGAGCCCCATCCTCAACATCTCAACCCCAAAACCACTACCCAGAACGATATTCATTAGGACCACAGTCCTAAGGGAAAAACTCACTGACCTTTCACACAGGCTGTGACTGGAAAGATCAATTCTGACACCATAGCAGCCAGCATTGAGAAAGTCCTCATGGGTTTCCTTTCCAAATCCAAGTCCTCAACCCCTCTCTCACGCTGTCCAGATCACCTCCCATGCCACATCATCCACACTTCCCACTTCATCCCCACAATCACCTGTGCCATCCACATCCGCCACACCAGACCCCATACTCATCATCCCTCTCACCCCATCCACCATCATCCATCCACTCTCACCTCATCCACCCCATCCACTGAGGTCAAAGCAATTGCCTTCGCCCCTAGGGACCCAAGACAATACGGTTCAACATACACTTAGGAATAAGAGTCCTTAATTGGAACTCGGCCGGGGTGAGGCCAAAAATATCCTCCCTAATTGCAGTTCGCAAAATGGAGGAGATAGATGTCATCCTGTTGTAAGAATCATTCCTAGCAACAGGATAAAAGCTCGGAATAGCAGGTTACAATGCCTACACCACACCACAGATAGGCACAGACAAAGCCTTAGCTACATTAGTTGGAACAACAATACCAATAACAAGGTTACACAATCAAATTCCTTGAGGTGCCAATGTAGAGACACTGGCAGTAACAGTAACATTACTGAATAAAAAAGTAGACATATACAACATATACAGTCAAATAAACAGAGAAGACACAGGAAAGCTGCAACTGGCACAACTCTTTGCTCATGCAGAAAGAACACAAACACTTATATGTGGGGATTTTAATGCACATCATCCCGTATTATCATCCCCATCAATGACAAACCCATCAGGGAACACATAGCCCTCGCCCTGGAAGAATTTGAAGGAGTCGTCCTTCTAAACACAGGGCAACCTACACACTTAAGAGGAGGCAGACTAGATCTGACATTTGCCACAACAGCAAAAAGACACCTAACCAGATGGCGAGTGCACTCAACCCTGATTAGTGACCACTTTGCCACAGTAATAGAATTGGAGATACAACAGCTACCTCCAATTCCACAACCTCCACCAAGATTGAATCAAGACCTAGCAAACTGGGTCTGCTTTCAACTAGCCATAGAGGAATGGACAGTAAGCTACAATCCTCCAGAGGACATAGATCAACTAGAGAAAGACCTAGTTGATGCGTTTCACAATGCAGCTAATAAAGCAATGCCCTTAATGCCCTGGAAGTCAGGAGACTTGAAACTAGACTAAATAGGGTCACATAAATCTACAGAAGAAGATCCACAGTAGAAAATAGAGAACTATTGCAAACAGTTGTAAATAAAATACAACAAAGAATCCATGAAATAAGAATAGAAAAATGGATGGAATGGTGCACAAACTTGTCACAGTACACAACACTCACAGAGTTATGGAAATGGCTACACAGAACAGCCAGAAAAAAGAAGACATCAGTTGTAAAACACCCACACCCACAAAAGGAGGCAGAAAGAATTGCAACAGCCTTTGCAAACAGAACACTATCAGCTAATCTCTCCCCTGAAACCAGAATGCTGCAAGAGCAACTTGCGCCAGCCAGGTGGGAGGAAATTAACACTGCCTGCCAGCTACACGATGACACAGACACCCCATACACAATTGAGGAATTGAGGGCAGTACACAAGACAGGAAAAGACACTGCGCTAGGAGCAGAAAGGATCACCTACACAATGATCAAACACATAGGTCCAGCAGGAGAAACAGCATTCCCGAGGTTGATGAACAAAACACACCTTCAGCACACAAGGCCTCAAGCCTGGAGGCAAACAAGACACACAGATGATCCCCAAGCCAAAGGATCCAGGAAATCCCAGACCAATAACCTTAGTATCCTGCATGGAAAAGACAGGAGAAAAAATGGTTCTAAACAGAATGAAATACAAAATTGGCCCCCTACACAAACTAGCTCATGCATATCAGGAGGGAATTGTTACTTCTGAATGCATTACTGACGATCTCAGCTGTAAGCTTGCAAGCCCAGCAGTAATGCTGCAGTCAGTAGCCAGAAAAGGAGTAAAAGATCACCTACTAATATGGACTAAAAAACTACATGCTAGGAAGACAACCTATAGCCAAATTCCAAGGGGTGATTTTGACTTTTCACGAACTGGAAAATGGCACACCACAAGGAGGGATTCTCAGCCCCTCCTTTTCAACATCCTCATGGAAAATATAGCCTCATTCCAACTCCCTGAAGGAGTAGAGATATGTCTCTATGCGGATGACGTATGTGTAATAGCTCGAGGACCAGTCAGAATGGTCAGAATGCAAAGAGCACTGAATGTCATCAGTCACAAGTCCAATGAGCTGGGACTGAAAATAAACATAGGCAAAACCAAGGCTATGACAATTAAAGCCCCAAACCCCTTGTATCCAATCACAATAGAAATGGAGCCCCTAGACTGGGTGGACAGTTACACATACCTGGGAGTTGTAATAGACAAGCAACTCACCTTCAAGGAGGAAGTCAAGTATCTCAAAGAAGAAGCGGATGCCAGACTGGCAGCCCTGAGATACATGACTAAACTCAGTGACAGAGCAAATGAGCATGTTCAAAAGAAGTACTATCTACCCTGTTCCAGAACGCTAGTGGAATATGCCACTCCACCCCTTACAAACTTAACAGGTACCCAAAAAGCCTCAGTAGAGGTAATTCAAAACAATGCCATGAGGCTCATGCTAGGAGCCCTAATATGAACAAGACTGTGCAACCTAAGGATGGAAACTGGACTACCAACCCTTGAAGACAGGATTGCACAAAGAAATGCATCCACAATTGCAAAAATGTTCCTCTCAGACAAAGACTCTATATAAAAAAGAAGGGTGCGAGAGGAGCTAAAAAAGCACCCTAAGGTTCAAACCCCAAGCTCCTATGGCAAAGACCATATCAACAACATAAAGAGCCTGGGCCTAACTGAAGAAATCATGCAGCTAAGCCCAGACTCAGAGCAGGGCGTACTGCACATTAAACCTTGGAAGAAACAAGTAGCAACCTTCAGATATACTAAGCTTCCAAGAACAAAGGAAGACTGCACAAAAGAACTTAGAAATACAGCCCAGGCAGCAACCCGCTTAGCAGAAACAGCAGAGGCACAGATCTACTATACTGATGGTACTGTAGACCATGGAACCCAAACAGTGAGAGCTGCAGTATTCTCCAGTAACCTTAAGGCCTGCTGGAGGACATCCAACAATGTCTCCACCATGCAGACAGAGCTTGTTGCAATAAAACAAGCACTACAATACTCCATTGAAAATGAGGAAGTACCAGTAGTCATACATACTGATTCACGATCCTCATTGCAAGCCTTGCAACAAGAAAAGAATAAAGAAAAAAATGCTCTGCTAGCTAATATCAAATCACTTTTGTACCAGCAATAAGACAGAGACATGTAACTCTAAACTGGATCTCCAGTCACATCGGAATACTAGGGAATGAGAAGGCTGATGAACTAGCCAAAAGCACCAGGCACATACAGCCTGCACCACAACAGATTAAAAATAAAGTAAAGTCACATCTCAAAGACAATTTAATCAAGGAGCTACACAAGTGGATAGGGAATAGCTCTCCCTCCGCTACATGGTACAAATGGGCCACGGAGCTAGAGCCTCCACCTATAGACAGATACACACCAAGAGTGCGGGCTGTATGTATACACAGGCTCAGACTGGGATACAAGGCTAACTGGGAAATCGTGGACAACATTCAAAGACCCTGTGAACACTGTGATGTCACACCACAACAGGCCCTCCTGCACTACCTACTAGAGTGTACGGAAACAACTCAGCTGAGAGGTGACCTACAAATAAACACCAACTCACCACAGGCCTGGCAAGCTGCGGCCACACTGGGAAAAGCAATTGTTGAAAACATAAAGAGACACAGACAATTGCTTACAAGACTACCCCCAAAAAGGTAATGACCTCAGAAAACTCATGAAACCATCTCAACCCCTTACAGTAGGGCCCTATTCACATCATCTTCTGTATTTTTCTGAACTTACTCTAGTACTAAAAACTTTCTGCAGGGACCATAGGGAGTAAAGGGTTGGACAACCCCACCTGCAACCTTTTCCTACTATTCAAAGGCCTTACAACCCCCCTTTTCTAACTACCACTATCCGTGATATGATGGCCCTCTCTTACTACCACCATCATCCTTACCTTGTTCAAAACTATCTCTACTACTGAAAACTTTTCAAATTTCCTTTTTAAATGATCAACCAACCTTGCAATTTGCAGGTTACCTACGGGCCGACCAAGGGAAAGGCCCGTGCCAGCAAGAAGTGTTGGCTTTAATACAATACGAACGAACGAACCTATATTCTTCTTTTTCTTTGCCCCAGTAGAGATTTCAGTAATATTTCTGTGAGCAATTCTTACGCAATAGCCACTCCCAGAATTCATAGCTTAGTCAGCCTCATTGGCTTTCCTGTCTAATTGTTCTCTCCAGTCATTCCTGGCTTTTCTTTTTACTTCACTATCAACACTGGAATACTTAGCATGCTTTACCTTGTAATTTTCATTACTTCCTCAGAACTTTCAACAACCAATGTCTGTCTTTGTCTCGTTTTATAGAATCCCAAGTATCATTTGATATCCATGGTTTTCTCCTTGTAACTGCATGTCCCAAAACTTCACTACCAATTGACTGATATATGTTGTTAATATCACACCATTCTTCATAAATTGTCTGCTAATCGTCTCTTAAAGTCTCTAAGAGTGCAAATCGATTCCTATATTCAATTGTAAATGTTTTTCTGTGCTCATCTTCTAGAAGCGTATCTTTATAAAACCTAGATATTCTATCTAAATTTCTGTTGGGTCCTTTCAGTTTTAATTTTATTGTGGCAATGAGTACCTGGTGATCTCTACCAAAATCTGCACCTCTATAGCTTCTTACATTATATATTTTTGGGCACGAGCCATGTTATCCTGATGGAAGTTCCTTCTAGTAGCTTCCTAGTGTATGACATTTCTGTGAGTGATATTACAAGAGAATTACTGTCAGGTATCACAGGGTTCTAACCCCCGGAACGACCATCCTAAGATATCGTGTTTAATCAGGGACGTATCCGTAGATAACCATAGATATCTCCACCCCAGTCTAGGAATCTAAGGAGGAGGATATGTGAGGAGCTGTTACACATCCTCTCCCTTCACAGTACTACTCGTCTCTGATAAACTCATTCCAATTTTCGCAGCGTACCTACGCGTTCGAGTTTTTGTTGAGAGTGCCTTTTCTCAGCTTCCTTTTCGGTTTGATTTAGCTGTACCTGCTTTAGATTCCCTTGGGGAGTGGTTATTTACTTTTTTATGGCGATGAGGGAGCCGGGCGCTCCGAGTCCACCAAGCCATTGGGCGCCATATTGAGTACGTGACCACCCTTTTTATTTCATGTTCAATTAGTATTATTTCACTAGTATCATGTTAGCTAGCTTTATTTTCTTCATCGCCGTCGAGTAGAACAAAAGTTCTTGCTGCCTCCGGCTTTAATTTATATAGTGACTAACTCAGGGTGCTCTTGCCTTGCCGCCGACGATGTCGTCAGCAAAGGAACCATGCTTCCTCTACCGCCGACAATGTCGTCAGTACAGGAAACCATGCTTCCTCAGTTCAATGTTGAAGGAAGGCGGCATATCTGCCGCCAGCTATCATTTCAATGAACTATAATAATACCCTTTACCCTTCCCCTTCTGTCCTTTAGTGATGTCATAGCCATCACAAAACTCCTTCAAAGGTATTCGGACAGTCATCCCGGCTTGCTAGGGTTACTGCGTTACCGGATGGTACCTTGCCGGTAGCAGTTAGTTCAGCCGTCTTTGCCACCTTCCCCCTTACTTCCTTCCTTCACAGGAATGGAATATTATTGGAGGGAAGATTGAGACGGTTCCTGACGGCTGCCAGTGGGAAACCTAACATACTTTGGGAAGTTCTCAGCCCTCCCTTGGGCTGCCATCCCCAATTTTTTGCCGCCGACATCAAAGCCGGCGACAGGCCGTTTGTGGATGGGTGGAAGCCAGAATCCGACAGATTCTTACCGCTTCCATTGGAACTTTAATTCTGGCAAGGAGACAGTAGGCTGCCTGATAGTCCTCCTACACTTCCAACTTTAACCATAATAATAGGAAACTCTCCTTCCTTAATACTTTTTCTCCCTCTATCAGTTAATACCGCCAGGTACTAACCTAAAACCGGCAGTGCCGCCGGCTAAACTACAGTATACAACTATACAGTAGTACACATGTTTTCTAACATACTCTGTGTTTCCTGTCGCAGTCAATTGTTGTGACCACGATTTTGTGTTGAGGCTGAGTACTCCCTCAACTCCCAGATGGTTTTTTCGATTATCAGGACCCTAAAAATCACCTATCAGTGTTAATATATACTACAGGTGGATAATGTTAATATAGACACTAACTCTAACTCTAGTTCCTAGAGTTTTTTCCTACCTTGTATTCTCCCTATCAGGGAAACTAAATATTATCACTGACGGAGGTCTCAGCAATGGCCTGGGAGAGGAAACACAGATATGTGTCTTTTCTACTTCCTTTCAAGCTTACTAGCCTAAGCTACCATAAACAATAGTAATTACTATTATTAATGAAAATTGTATGCTTTTATATCACTGATATAAAAAAGTGAATACTCATTGAGCCACTTTTCCTATACAGGAGGAGCCAATGGAGAAGTGTGCAGCCTTATCCTGCAACCACAAAGGCAAAGACTTTTGTGGCCACACAAAGTGCAGGACTCATGCCCCCTGCTGCATTGTGTCAGGAATCCTCAAGTATTGGGACCCAAAGGCTTGCCCCACCTGCTACACCCTGCTGGCCAACGGCTTCGGAGAAGCTCCCTCAGTCAACATAGAGACTAGGGATACAGGGAGGGAGACCCTTTGCAGATGGGTAAGAAGGTTCCAGAAGAACTCTCAGGGACCGTACTTAACCAACGAATCCCTAAGGTGCCTATTGTTCCCCAAGGCTCTACCAAATGCAGTACTGCCCAAGGAACAGGTCCAGTCTCCCCTCATACAACTGAAGATCGACGCAGACATAGATAAGGCACTGGAAGGCATGGACATCCACCAAGAAAGGTTGTCAGAAGTGTCCACTGACACTGAGAAGGACCTACTGCAAGGAGGCCCTAAAGAAGAAATGGAACATCCACAAGCGGAGGAAGAAGGATCCGTTTCAATGGCAACCGAGGACCCTCAGTTCTTCAACCCCAACTCCACAACCAGTTGCACATGCCGACAAGAATGAAGCAATCCTCACTTCGATTCAGCAGATACTGTTGCAGGAGAGGGCGGACCGCCCTGGATCTACCAAGGGCTCCACTAAGAAGCCCCTTAGAGTGTTGGATCTCCCTCACTGCTCCGAAACCAACCGCTGGAGGTATGCGGAGCATGTGCCCATGGTGAATGGGAAACTATTCGTCTCGGAGAAGTTGGGGACCAAACTGACTGAAGACCTAGAGTTCTGGCCTAACTTTTCAGCTTACCCAGACTGTTATGCGAGACTGCGGGATGAACATGCAGCCCGTGAGGAAATGGTACCCAAACAGGTCATTGTCTTTGAGTATGACAAGGCGCAAACCACCCTCCTGAAAACCTTGAAAGGAGCCAGGTACACCAACTCCAAAGTCTTAGCACTGAGCAAGAGACATCCCATCTTTCTTGCTCCTTCCTCCATCAATTTCCCCTTTTTGGAGAAAGCACTAGACTTTACCGTCAAGGCAGTCGACGAGGGCAAATCCTGCCCAACCCTAGAGGAATCCAAACCATTCCCTCTAGCACTGCCTGTCTGCGAGGAGAAGTGGAAGGATGTCCACCTAACCTTCTCCGTCTCTAAGATGGATCCAGAGATAGCAGGCCAGCAGTTCAATGAGAACCTTCCGAAGTTGCCAGACCATCTTCTGAGGAGGGAACAAGAGATGAAGGTGAGACTTGCAGCCTCCCTTTCTCATCAGAACTGCATGGAAATGAGTGCAGGTCTACAGAACGCCCCAGAAATGTTCATTTTCCTGGCTAAGTCCCACATGGGTACCCTTGTGAAAGATTTATATGCTTTCCTCAGAGCAAGGAGAGCCTGCAGAGAGTTCGTTTTGGCCTCAGCGACCATAAAACACGAACCAAGGATGCTGATTACCTCAAGCATCTGGGGTAATGGCCTTTCCCACAGAAACTGGTCCAAGAGATCATATCCAGACCAGCCATAGAGAACAGAAACCTTCTCCAAAAATGGGGTATTAGCTTAAAGAGGAAATCATCCTCAGACGGAGGGCCCTAGCCCGAGAATAAAGAGGCAAGGAGACCACGCAGACCTGCACAACTGCCTGCCGTGACTATGACCACGACACGATCCTCAGACCACTTTCCAGATGGTCCCTCAACAACTGGTAGCCCAGTCGCCAGTGTTTAACCCTAACTTTGAGAGGCAATGGACTTCCTTTCACCCTAGTCAGAAAGGAAAAGGCCCTAAGAAGAGTTCTCCCGGAGGTAACTCCTCTCGGGGCCGAGGAGGACGTGGTCACGGAAACCAGTCCGCAGGAACCCCCATGCAAAGAGGGGCTCCAGGTAGGAGGCAGACTATATCACTTTCGGGATCGCTGGACTTTTGATCCCTGGGCCCACACCCTAATAACGAATGGACTTAGGGGGAAATGGGACAGAACTCCACCCCCTTTTCCAGAATTCTTCCAACACTCCACCCCCTCATTTCAAGAATATACCTCAGAACTTTTGAACAAGAACGTAAGAAGGAAAGCCAAGTCCATCAAATTCCAGGGAAGGCTGTTTTGTGTTCCCAAGAAAGACTCAGACAAACTCAGAGTCATACTAGACTTGTCTCCACTCAACAAGTTCATCGAGAACAACAAGTTCAGGATGCTTACTTTGCAACACATAAGGATCCTTCTACCAAGAGGAGTGTACACAGTCTCAATAGACATAGCAAATGCTTACTGGCATCTTCCAATGAGTTGCCCTTTCTCCTTCTACCTAAGATTCAAGCTACAGAAGAAGTTTGTCTTCAGAGCAATGCCCTTCGGACTGAACATAGCCCCAAGGATATTCATGAAGCCGGCAGACACAGTCGTCCAGCAGCTGCACTCCGAAGGAGTTCAAGTAGTAGCATATCTAGACGATTGGCTGGTATTGGTATGGGCAGCATCCAAGACTACTTGTCCACAGGCAGCCAACAAGGTGATCCAGTTCGTGGAACAGATAGGCTTCAAGATCAATCGCAAGAAGTCTCGCCTTCCTCCAGCTCAGAAGTTCCAATGGCTAGGAATCCAATAGAACTTAAAGTCACACCACCTCTCTATTCCATCCAAGAAGAGGAGAGAGATAGCGGGATCTGTCAAGAGACTAATCCGTCATAAGAGGATTTCAAGATGCCAACAGGAAAGAGTATTGGGCTCTCTCCAGTTCGGAGCAGTGACAAACTCGGTGCTAAAAGCACGTCTAAAAAATGCGTCAAGAGTCTGGAGACGATACGCATCAAACGCTCGAAGAGATCAACTAAGGTTGACCCTGACCCTGTTGCGCACGCTGTTAAGGCCATGGTCAACAGCCAAGAGCCTAGCACGGACAATTCCCCTGCAACCACCACAACTATCAGTGGTGATACACACGGACGCCTCCTCGGAAGGATGGGAAAGCCATTCTCACAAGAGAAACGTACAAGGGAATTGGTCGCACTAGTTCAAAACCTTTCATATCAATGCTTTGGAGTTCTGGCAGTTTTCCTGACGTTGAAGAAACTATTCCCTCACATAGCAATCCATATGAGATTGGTCCTGGACAACAAAGTGATAGTAAAATGTCTAAATCAACAAGGCTCGAAATCACCTCACATCACCTTTTACCTGGCAAGGAAGAATGAATGGCACCTATCAGCAGCTCATCCACAAAGCTTCCGCAACATGACGGCGGACGCTCTATCCAGGCGAAAGCCCATAGAGACAGAATGGTCCCTAGATGCAGACTCATTCTCCTTCACCTCGGAAAAAGTCCCAGAACTGCAGACCGACCTATTCGCAACGAGCGACAACAAGAAACTACCTCGTTACGTAGCCCCTTATATGGATCTTCAAGCAGAGGCGATGGACACCATGTCCCTAGACTGGAACAGGTGGAATCGCATTTACCTGTTTCCACCAACCAATCTCCTGCTAAAAGTCCTCGACAAGCTAAGATCCTTCAGAGGGACAGCAGCAGTAGCGGCCCCCAAATGGCCCAAAAGTAATTGGTTCCTTTTAGTTCTAGAGCAGAAACTGAAGCTGTTTCCTCTGCCAAAACCAGTATTATCTCAACTGGTCCAGAAGTTGACCGTCTACGCTTCATCCTCGAGAACCAACAACCTACGTCTCATGATTTTCTTACCCTATTGGCGAACAAAAAGTTTGGAATCTTGAAGGATAAAGTTAACTTCATCGAAGATTATAAGTCAAGTTCGACTAGGAGACAATAAAATCGTCATGGAAGAAATGGGTTTCCTTTGTGAAAACAAGGAAACTGACAGAAATATCGATAGATTTCTGTCTCGCATTCTTCATATTCCTACAAGAACAATGCCTGGCTTCTACTACAATTACCTTGTGTAAGTCGGCCCTGGTTAGACCACTTCTGTACGCCTTTGGAGTGGACCTCTCTAGTGAAATCTTTAATAAGATCCGAAAAGCATGCGCTAGACTTAAGCCAGCAACCCCACCAAAACCCATCACGTGGTCCTTGGACAAAGTCTTGCACTATGTTTCAAACCTAAACAATAAGAATTGTACTCTAAAGGATCTAACAGGAAATCATCTTTCTGTTTGCAATAGCCTCAGGGGGTAGAGTTTGTGAAATAGTGGCTGTATCTCTGAACCTCTTTCCTGATACTGCCTTTCTTGCCAAGAATGAGCTACCCACTAAGAGGTGTGTTCCTTGGAGAATCTGCCCACTGAAGGAAGATGCCTCTCTGTACCCAGTAGAGTGTCTTAAGGTCTATCTTTGAAGAATTTCAGACTTCAAGGGAGGACAGCTCTTCAGAGGCAAAGCATCAGGATCAAATCTATCCCTAAGACAACTGAGAGCGAAGCTCACCTACTATATTCGCACTGCGGATCCTGACAGTACATCCGCAGGTCCCGATCCAAGGAAAGTTGCTTCTTCATTGAACTTCTTTCAACATGTGGACTTTGAAAAACTCCGCTCATACACTGGGTAGAGATCATCCAGGGTCTACTACAAACACTATGCGAAGCAAGTACATGAAATAAAACATTTTGTGGTGGTGGCGGGTAGTGTCATCAAACCCGTCGTCTAGTGCTGCGATGAACAGTGAACTGTTTTGAGACTTTACAGTGCATCGAGTGCATGGGTACACTTACCTTCTAGCGCAAATCACAACGATGATTAACACATTGTTCCACATAGGTGCATATCTGACTAATAACACCAGTGCCGAGTGAACGTTTGCATCACAGTGTTTATGCATTCCCAAAAATCTGTACAAGTCAGACAGATTTGGTTTCCCATCTCCATTGAGTGGTATTATTCTGATAATGAAATTACATTTTATTTTTTCTACTAGACAAAATATGGACCCTGAGGTGTTTTAATGCTAGATCAGATTCATACTCTATTGTAGCTACATTTGATAATCTAGTTGCAAATTGAAAATACTAAACGTATTTGCGTCTTATCATTGCTATCTCAGTTACAGACAAATAAAACGTGCTAGAGTTTTAATTAAACCCTAGAAGTACCCAAAACTTGAAATCAGGATACAGATTTCCATGGTAAGTGAAAGGTAAGCTCTAAAGTTTTACCTTCTGTTCCTACGGAAATTCAAACCTTGAATCCTTATTGTCGACGTCGACACTTTCCCTGCCGGAGGCAGGAAGCACTAAACCAGTTCCAGGCTTAGTGGAAATGACAGTCAACTGGAATTTCACATACAGGTCTAGCAGACCAGATAAGGAAATCCATTCAAGGTAGAAGGCACATACACAAACCCACAGCTATAGTAATTTCAAGTTAATTCTCTAGTATGCTTCCATTAGGACGACATGGCCTGAGCCCAAAAAACGGATTTTGAGCAAAGCGAAAAATCTATTTTTGGGTGAGAGTGCCATGTTATCCTGATGGACCCACCCTTTGCTGACCCCTCCCAAAATTACTCTATCTGCGGCCATTTCTGATTAGGGACAAGAAAAGGAATGGCATCGTAGTAGTAATAGGGAAGGAGGTCCACCGGGTACCTAGATCGGCACCCCCTTCTTTCGCCACTCTTTCCCCTTACATCAAAGAATTAAATCTATTTGGGGTGAAGATTGCTATGTGCGTATCTAAAAATACTGTTATGTATTATTGTAATATTGTACTATATTACCTCAAATGTTACATGTATTGCACAACACTGTGTCATATTGCTTTGGTTAAACATGTTCAAGAATGTATATAAGTGAAATAATGTGTTTTGATATTAGGGTTCAAGCATTTATTAATTACCTCAAAGAAAGGATGTGATTCTATTTACTTTTGTATTGCAGTAGGATTTAAGTCTTTTGAGAGCGATGCTCTTTTGTTAGTTAGCAATGTTTTGGTTTCTTAGATTGTTTATGAGACGCTCCATGCTCATAGTTGGGAATTGGTTGTCACAGAGCAATGTAATCACAAGAAGTACATTAAATGTATTTTTGGGCTCAAGCCATGACGTCCTGATGGAAGGTTCCTTCAGTAGCTTCCTAGGGTATATTTAACTACAGTGGATATTCCCAGAGAATTAAACTAAAGGTTATCACAGAATTCTAACTTCTGGTGCGAGTACCCTAAAGGTTTTCCTCTAGGATATCGTATATCAACAGGGGACGCATGTATTAACACGCCACATAGCTATCTGCACCTCATATAGAGTTAACACTTCGATATGGAAAGGTGGCTGAGTAACTGAGGAGCCGTTCCAAAGTTACTCTCATCCGTGGCTACTTTTGGTACTTGAGACGTAAACAAACGGGCGCCATTGCTAAATGACGTCACGTCCGTCCTCATCCTTTCGCCTGTAGCTTCTACGCTAAGTCGGATTTTTCCCAAGTGACTCTTTTATCTGCTTACATCGCTGTAATGTCGCAGCCTTCAGCCTCACCTTCTTCTGGAAAGTTGAGTACCAGGTCCTAGTATTGTTTAAATAAGCTCTGGCCATAAAGTAACTTCTTATTTTCTTAAAATATCGTGTTTTGTGGCGGAGCTGTGCCGATACTGGATGCACCATGACAGCGTCTCTGTTCACGTTGCATGCCTTATTTAGTTAGCCAGAGCAGCCTTCTCCGGTCCTTTAACTAATTAATATTATTAGTTATTTAGTCTTCATAGCTAGGAAATCATAATATCGTGTTTTAGCACTCATCAGACTACGGTCGCTGTTCAACCCCATACTAGATCGCTAGCTTGGCCCCTAGGCTTGACAGCCTAGTGCTCTTTTTCAAGCATGATATATATTAGTGTTCCTAAGTTAAGTTATGAAGATTTTGGCATTATTAAACATACTAGTTACTGTGATGTAAGTGTTTTCGCCTTCGGGGACCATACAAGGAACTGAGTTGGTTGTGTACCAACCCCCTCCTAGCCTAATATAGGAACCCTTGTATGCTCCCTATTCCCCTTGCCTGCAGGTAATTCCCTCTGGGAAGACCTGCTTTCCCTTCTATATAGGGAGATTTTGTCTACACCCCGAGTATTTATCGCTTCTCTGCCTACCCTAAGGGAATGAACCCCCCTTAGGGTCGTGCCTGAGACCTTAGGAAGGGCTCTGCCCTTTCCCCAGTTGCACTTGGTAGGGTTACCCTTCCTCCCTGCAACTAGCAATGTGTCTTTCAGACTTTCCTAGCCTAGGAGTTGGTCCTCCTACTCTAGGTTAAGCTCTGGGGGTAGACTCTGTCTTATTTAGTTTGGGACAGTACATTAGTACTGTACCTGATCTAGGCTACCTATCCTAGGTTAGGGAGCGTTCTCCCTTGCCTTGGTGGCCGCTCTCATACAGAGTCTACCCATTTAGAAAGACCCCTACTTTTCCCTCCCCACTCTATCCCTTTGGTGTAGCCCTGCCAACACACCTTGTCCTTGGTCCTACAACTCCTCCCTTGGGTGGAGTGGTAGGGCTAGCCTTGCTCTCCTGCTGAGCTGGCCACTCTGGTACACATACCCTTCATAGCGTTCTATAAGGGTGGTTGCTGGCGGCGGTCCTGCCGGCGGGGGATTTCCCCTCTTTGAGTGCCCTTTATCCCTCCCTAGGGTTACCTCAGGCTCCCGGCCGTCTGCCAGCCCACTGCCGCCGGATGTTAGGAGTATCTACTCCTATCATGAGTGCACTCTCTCTGGGGGGATGCCGGAGGGGTATAAGATATTACCACTCCCATCCCTCCTTACCCTTTTTCTCTCTCTATCTTGGTGCCGGTCCCTTGCCGTCTCTACTGCCGGCGATAACCGCCACTACCTCAGGTGACCTTTATCCATAAGATACCTTCCCCCTCTAAGACGTCAGCCTACCGAGTGCCGGAGGCTGCCGCCTTCCGTCGACATACCGCCGACGTCCCACACCTTATATTTACCTAGCAACAGCCGGCCGACTTTCAGAGTCTGCCGCCCACATGCCGGCATTGATTGCCGGCAATCTAGGTATCCACACTTATATATATATATATATATATATATATATATATATATATATATATATATATATATATATATATATATATATATATATATATATATCTTATGAATTGAACTAAGGCTCACCATGCCATCAGCCTCCGGCTGCCGGAGCCGGCCGCCTCTGCCGGCGATCCGCCGCTGTGCCGATGGTCGCCACTGTGGTATTATCCATCTCGGTTGCTCAGTGTGTCTTCCTTGATGTTGTCCACCCTGCAGGACTGGCCTCCGGCGTTCCGTCGGTCTGCCGGCGCCCCCTCATGAGACGCTAAGGGACATGTACCCCTTCCCTGGCTGCCGGCAACATGCCGGCAGTCAATATGATGCAGCCAGATAGCCTGGCCACCTCCATATAGGTATTGTTATACCAACTAAAATAGTGGCTATGCTGTTTGATTGCTCATCACAACAATTCCAGCATATTCTGTGTATCTCAGTGCAGTCGATTGCCGGAACCTACATTTACTAAGGGGTTTATCCTATTTTCCCCTCTCCCCCAAGGCTCTGAGTGGTCTCAGATCCTGGTACACGCTGCGGACAATTCCTTTTTAAAAGCCTAGCTTGGCTCATCCATACGGATTTCCCTCATTTGTGACCCTCAGGTCCAAAGGAATTGTCTACGGATAAGATTACGGTAACCGGCTGGGCGGGATTCACAAGTATGTGTCTATCTACTTCCTTTCCTGCTCATCAATCTTGAACATTAATATGCTATTATAGATTAAGTTATTCTTAATTTTAGAGTAATGTAAGTCATTCTTATGCCTTCCATGTACTCATAATCTCTTTCTTTTACAGGAGGAGTATATGAAGTGCAAAAGCAACTTCTGTGGAGTGAAGCACCTGGACTTCTACGGGCACAAGGCGAGCCGGACCCACGCCCCCTGCACCGCCAAGAAAGGCAACCTTAAATTTTGGGACCCCCAGAACTGTTCAGTCTGCAAGAGTCTTCTTGTCGAGGCGTTCGATGATCCTCCTACCATGGAGGTAAGGGACATCGCTAGAGAGAAGCTACGTAAATGGGTGCGTGGCTTCCAAAAGAATGCCACTGGACCGTATCTTCCCAATGAAGACTTGAGGGCTTTGCTTTTTCCAAAAGCATCCAAGGACTCGGTGGTCCCTCGAGAACAAATTCCCACCGTCCAGATTATGGTCGAACCCGACGTCGTAATGGCACAGTCCATGCGTGAGTGCCATCTTGATTCCGACAACGTGGAACGTATGTCGGAGGTGTCCGAAGAGACGGAGAAGAACCTCATGGGTGAGGAGCTCGGCTATGAGGAAGATCAGGTGGAATACCCTGACTCGAAGAACGAGGTCGCTCCTGCTCCCCCAGCAACTCCAGCACCGTCCTAGGAACCTGTTCCTTCAACTTCTGCCACCACGGACCCTCTTCCATCGGCCACTCAAGAGGTCTTCAGAATGCTTGAAGCCCTCATGGACAAGAAGCTGAGAGAGACTCAGGAACAATTCCGGACGACTCTTGCTGGCTTCAAACAACCGAAGAAGATTTCTGTTAAGGACCTCCCCACCTGCTCGGAAGCTAACCCTCGGAGATAAGCCAAGCATATGCTAATCACTACAGGCAAGATCTACATTAGTGAAAGGGTTGGCTCTATTTTGTTGGAAGAAGTAGAGTTCTTCCCGAATTTCGAGGCTTATCCGGACTGTTACGTCCGGTTCAGGTCCGAACCAGCCTCAAAAGAAGAGACCGAACCGAAGGAAGTGATTGTGTTCGATCTCGCGAAGGCCCAAGCTATGCTAGCTCAGGCAGTGAAGAGCCGGGGTTTCACAAACTCCAAGATGCCAGCGCTGAGTAAGAAGCATCCAACCTCGTTGCTCCAGCTACTGCGGCCTGCCCCTTCATTGAAAAGGCCTTCCAAGCGGTCATGAAGGCTGTGGAGGAAGGGAAACCTTGCCCTGCACTGGAGGAGTGCAGACCCTTCTCCCTTACTCTTCTCCCCGATGATAGGCACTGGAAAGACATCCAGTCGACCTTCACGGTAGGAAAACTAGAACCTGATGTGGCCGGTCGTCAATTCAACGAGGACCTCCCACAACTGAACGATCACCTCCTTCGTAGGGAACAGGATACGAAGGAGAGACTCGCCGCTTCGCTGTCCCATCAGGTACAGCTAGAACTCATGGCCGGGGACACCAGAGTCCCTGACTTTTACATGGTCCTTGCTAAGTCGCACCTGGCGACCGTGACCAAGGACCTATACAGTTTTGCTAGGGCTCGTAGAGCCTGTAGGGAATTCGTATTCGCCAGTGCAACAGTGAAACACGAACCCCGGAGACTGATTTCCTCCAATATCTGGGGCAAACATCTCTTCCTGTCTACCTTGGTGAAAGAGATAGTGGACAAAGCTGCTACGGAGAACAGGAACCTTCTCCATAAGTGGGGCATGTCCCGAAAGAGGAAGTCCTCTCAGGACGATGGCCCTCAGCCTAAGAGGAAATCCTCGAAACCCAGACCCCAGCAACGTCAGCCGAGACGACAGTTTCCGGGTCCCGCTACTCCCCAAATGGCTACGCAGCCACAACAGACCTTTCAATTGGTCCCCCAGCCGGTGGTATCGCAGTCACTGGTCTTCACCCCTGCCTATGAGCAACACTCGACTACCTTTCGTCCCAAAGGTAGGGGCTCAGGCAGAGGCTCCAGTAGAGATTCTTCTTGCCGTCCCTCCAGAGGCAGAGGAGGAAGGGGAGCTAGTGCCCAAGGTGGCAAACCCTCAGGACACCAGAAGCAATGAAGTGCTTCAGGTGGGAGGAAGACTCTGCCAATTCCAGGATCGTTCAACCTTCGATCCCTGGCCACACCGCATCGTCAAGAAAGGACTGGGCTGGAGCAGAATTCAACCACCCCCATCCTTCCTGCAATTCTTCCAACAGTCAACCCCCCTCCTGGAAGAATATGTCCTGGAATTCTTGAACAAGAAGGTGATCAGGAGGGTAAAGTCAATCAGGTTCCAAGGGAGACTCTTTTGTGTTCCCAAGAAAGACTCAGACAAACTCAGAGTTATTCTAGACTTGTCCCCCCTCAACAAGTTCATTGCGAACAACAAATTCAAGATGCTGACTCTGCAACAAATAAGGTCCCTTCTGCCTCACAGGGCCTACACGGTCTCCATAGACCTGGCGGATGCCTACTGGCACATTCCAATGAATCACTACGCTTCCTCCTACCTAGGATTTCGACTCCAAAGGAAAAGTTACGCCTTCAGGGCCATGCCCTTCGGGCTCAACATGGCTCCACGAATCTTCACCAAGCTGGCAGACGCAATCGTCCAACAGCTACGTCTTCAGGGCGTCCAAGTGATGGCCTACCCAGACGACTGGCTAGTCTGGTCGACATCGCCCAAAGATTGTCTGAGAGCCTGCAACAAAGTCACCCAGTTCCTAGAGCATCTGGGCTTCAAGATAAACGCAGAAAAATCTTGCCTCTCTCCAGCTCAGAAGTTCCAATAGTTGGGAATCCATTGGGACCTTCAGTCACACCGCCTTTCCATTCCACCGAAGAAAAGGAAGGAAATAGCAGGGTCTGTCAGAAGGCTTCTAAAATCCAAACGGATCTCAAGACGACAACAGGAACAAGTTCTCGGCTCTCTACAGTTCGCCTCTGTGACAAACCCAGTGCTTCGCGCACACCTAAAGGATGCCGCGGGAGTCTGGAGACGATTCGCATCCATTGCTCGAAGAGACCTAAAGAGAGGGCTTCCGAACAGACTTCGCTTACTTTTAAAGCCGTGGTTAGAAGCAAAGCCCCTGAAAAGGTCCATCCTTCTTCAACACCCGCCTCCATCGATCAACATCCACACAGACGCTTCACTGGAGGGTTGGGGAGGTCACTCCCACCAACAACAGGTTCAAGGAACATGGTCTCCCCTATTCAAGACGTTCCACATCAACATCTTGGAGGCCATGGCGGTTCTTCTCACCCTGAAGAAACTCTCCCCGCCTCCCTCGATCCACATCCGTCTGACTCTGGACAACTCGGTGGTAGTCAGATGTCTCAATCGTCAACGCTCAAAATCGCCCCAAATAAATCAGGTGCTTCTCCCGATCTTTTGTTTGGCAGAAAGGAAGAAATGGCACCTGTCTGCAGCTCACCTACAAGGATTCCGCAACGTAACGGCGGACGCTCTATCGAGGACAAGCCCAATAGAGTCGGAATGGTCTCTAGACGCAAGATCATTCTCCGTCATCTCTCACCAAGTCCCGGAACTTCAGATCGATCTCTTCGCGACGAGCGACAACAATCAACTTCCTCGATATGTGGCCCCGTACGAGGACCCCAAGGCAGAAGCAGTGGATGCCATGTCCCTGGATTGGAACAGATGGTCCAGGATATACCTATTCCTTCAAAGGGACAGCAGCCCTAGTGGCTCCCAAGTGGCTCCAGAGCAATTGGTATTCCCTGGTCCTGGAGCTGCAGCCCATGCTGATCCCCCTACCGGGCCCAGTTCTCTCTCAACAAGTACAGAAGTCGACTGTCTTCGCTTCATCACTGAGAGTCAGGGACCTTCATCTCATGATTTTCTCTCCTTAGCAGCAAAGAAAAGTTTTGGGATCTCGAAGGAAAGCTTAGACTTCCTCGAGGAGCACAAGACTGAGTCTACCAGACGGCAGTACGAATCTTCCTGGAGAAAGTGGGTCTCCTTCGTCAAGGCAAAAAATCCTACAGAAATCACCATTGATTTTTGCATGTCCTTGTTCATTCACCTTCATGGACAAGGCTTAGCGGCCAACACAATTTCCACTTGTAAATCAGCTTTTACAAGACCACTCCTACACGCCTTCCAGATTGATCTGTCTAGTGATATTTTCAATAAACTGACAAAGGCATGCGCTAGACTACGCCCAGCACCCCCACTAAAACCTATTTCCTGGTCCCTGGACAAGGTGCTCCATTTTGCTTCTAGCCTGGACAACGATTCGTGCCCTCTGAAAGACCTGACTCAAAAAGTTATCTTCCTTTTTGCTCTCGCCTCGGGAGCCCGAGTCAGTGAAATAGTGGCATTATCAAGAGAAGAGGGTCATATCCTGTTCGCCGAGACAGGAGATCTTACCCTCTTCCCCGATCCGACGTTTCTCGCTAAGAATGAACTACCCACCAAGAGATGGGGCCCTTGGAGAATCTGCCCCCTGAAGGAAGATGTCTCTCTATGCCCAGTAGAGAGTCTTAAGGTCTATCTTCGAAGATCTTCAGACTTCGCTGAGGACAACTCTTCAAAGAAGAAACATCGGGTAGCGACCTGTCACTGAAACTACTAAGAGCGAAAATCACCTACTTCATTCACAGAGCGGATCCTGACAGTACACCCGCAGGTCACGATCCTAGAAAAGTCGCTTCTTCTCTGAACTTCTTCCAGAGTATTGATTTCGAAAGCCTCAAGAGCTTTACAGGCTGGAAATCATCGCGCGTTTTCTTCAAGCACTACGCAAGACAAGTGCACGAAGTAAAGCATTTCGTTGTAGCTGCAGGTAGTGTTATGAAACCTGCTGCTTAATCTGCATAGAACAGTGAGTTACTTGGGACTCTAACTCTACGGGTGCCTGTGTTGACCCTATTGTGATACATAGTGATTTAATGGACACTTAGTGTTTCTAATAGACTGTTCTTTACCAAGGTGAAATGTCATAGACTTTACATGAGTGCCACATGCCCTAGGGCATGGAGTGTTTTCTTTGAATTTTAAAAGACTGGCGTTCCTCTGGAACTTGTGTTTCTAAAAAGCAAACTTTTCTTTTCAGAATCAAGATTACCGTCTTTCATTTCTATGTACATTATTCTTTATTATTGTAAATAAATTCTATAATCATTATTGTAATTACTTCCATAATGATCTGCAATCCTAAAAATAAAATGTCTATTTTATTTCCATGTGCGTCTCCTTTCGCTCCTATTCCTTACCAAGAAATATACGATTTTTATAGTTTCATTTACCTCTTTACTGATGATCAAAAAGAATAATATAAGTAATTATGTTATATACTCACTCATGCCTTGATAATATTCCTACTCGAATATTAACCTTTGTCCTGTCTCCGAGACCAGCATGATCTCTCCTCCAGGGGAGTAGTAATTATGTTATATACTTACTTATGCTTGATAATATTCCTACCCGAATATTAACCTTTGTCTTGTCTCCGAGTCCAGCATGATCTCTCCACCGGGTGAGTAGCTCTTCAATGATCGCTTCGAGATGTTCCTATTGTCCACCAGGACTTCCCTGCCAGGGGGGCAGGAAGCTAGTTCATCATAGAATCTCTGGTAAGGACATATTCTATAATACTGTTCGAAGCCCTTGGCACTTGGATTAAAGGGGAAAAAATCCACGATACATCAATTCTTTGGTACACTTCCATCAGGACGTCATGGCTTGAGGCCAAAAAACGGATTTTGAGTGAAGCGAAAAATCTATTTTTGGGTGAGATAGCCATGACGTCCTGATGGACCCTCCCGTCTATTCTAGTTCAGCCTTTCAGGCCCCTCCCTGACCTACTGTATCGCAGAGATTGGTAGAAGCTGAGCTCAGGATGAAGACGGACGTGACGTCATTTAGCAATGGCGCCCGTTTGTTTACGTCTCAAGTACCAAAAGTAGCCACGGATGAGAGTAACTTTGGAACGGCTCCTCAGTTACTCAGCCACCTTTCCATATCGAAGTGTTAACTCTATATGAGGTGCAGATAGCTATGTGGCGTGTTAATACATGCGTCCCCTGTTGATATACGATATCCTAGAGGGAAACCTTTAGGGTACTTGCACCAGAAGTTAGAATTCTGTGATAACCTTTAGTTTAATTCTCTGGGAATATCCACTGTAGTTAAATATACCCTAGGAAGCTACTGAAGGAGCCTTCCATCAGGACGTCATGGCTTGAGCCCAAAAATAGATTTTTCGCTTCGCTCAAAATCCATTTTTTAAGAATACCAACGTATCCTTAAATCCCACTAAGAAAAATTGGCAACTTCAGATGGAATCAACTCGTGAGAAATATGCTGAATTCATTAGACATCCTACAACCAATCCTACATTGGCGACGAGGATGGGATCAGCTCATGAATAATTACTAATAATTCTTTACTAATTGCAGGTGAGAAATATGCTGAATTTATTAGACATCCTACATTGGAGATGACTAGGAGGACGAATACAAGCAGAAGAAACATTGGAGCCTTTGTATATCAGCGGCCAGGAGCAGAAGAAAAAGCCCAATGAAGATTTCCCAAGCAGCAGAATGGAGGAATTTCATCACACAAACCAACAAAACAAGAGAAAGCTAAGGAAATTTTAAGGTTGGGCAGGATAAAAAAAAATGTATACCTTGTGACTTTAGAACAGTAACCTATTCTAGGTATTAAGGTAAAAATCAAAATACCTTTTGACATTGAACATCCTGAAGCATTTAGCATCACTGCTGAACCCAATTCTGTGGCAACACGATGGCAACAGTGGTGTGAGGAATTTAATATTTATTTAGAAGCATTATGGAATATGAAGGATGCCCAAAAGAACGGATTTTGTGCGAAGCGAAAAATCTATTTTTGGGTGAGATAGCCATGACGTCCTGATGGAAGGTTCCTTCAGTAGCTTCCTAAGGGTATATTTGACTACAGTAGATATTCCCAGAAAATTAAACTAAAAGTTTCACAGAATTCTAACTTCTGGCACGAGTACCCATAAAGTTTCCTTTTGAATATCATATATCAACAGGGGACGTATGTATTGACACGCCACATGGCTATCTGCACCCCCATCTAGCGTTTGCGCTCCGAGGGGGTAGAGTGGCAGTTATGGGAAGAGCCGTTCTAAAAACTCTCCTCCTATGCTACTGTTATGGTACCTAGCGATGTAAACAAATGGCCACCATACTGGCCGACGTTACATCCGCCCGCGCCAACTCCATTCCACTTCTGTAGCGCTTTCCTTACAGTTGTGTTTTTCCCAGTTTTGCGTAATTTGTGCATCATGTCTCATTCTTCGGCCTCGCCTTCTTCTGGAAAGTTGAGTACCATATTCTTGTATCGTTTAAATAAGCTCCAGCCGTAAAGTAACGATTACTTTTCCTTAAATCTTGTGTTTTGTGGCGGAGCTGCGTCTTCACCGGAGGCGTCATGTTGAGATGCTGTTGCTCGCCCAGCATGCTTTATTTAGTTAGCCAGAGCAACGTTCCCAGTCCGTTAACTAATGATTATATTAGTTAGTCTTCATTGCTAGGAACTAGTTGTTTTTTGCTGTTAGTATTCGCCTTCGGCAATCGTGTTAGCCGAACCCTAGCTAGCCTACTGGCCTAGCCCCTAGATAAGATGCCTAAGTGTTCATATTTACTTTTGCATAATATGTTAGTGTTCCTAGTGTTATAAGTGAAATGAAGATTCAGGCATTATACATACAAGATTCAGTGAATGCATACATAATTTTTCACCTTCGGGGAAGTTTGTAGGGGTCTCCCTGGCACCTAACCTATGTTAGGACTCTTATATACTTCCTCAATCCCCCCCCCCCCTAGGTTACCCACCTAGGTAATCCCCTCCCTCTGAGGTAGCCTAGGCTACACCTTAGCCTCCCTATCCTTGATATTGTCGTTTAGGTTAGGCTAGGTCCCTTCTGCCCCTTCTCCTGGCCATAGATGTGCGCTTTGAGTTGGGGACAGACCCTCAGAGTTTCAATCGTTCACCTCCATCCCTCCTTTAGGGGAATGTACTCCCATTCTGGTCCCTTGGAGAACGAAGGTGGAGGGCTTAGCCTTGCCCCTAGTTCACACTTGGCTGGGTTACAGCCCCTCCTCCCTGTGGACTAACGACTTGCCCTTACCCTGCCTTTCCTGGCCTGGGAGACAGGTTCTCCTAGCCTAGGTTAGGCAGACATTGGGGATTCTGCTTCATTATAGTTCAGGACAGGACACCAGTGCTGTACCTACTCAGGGCTATCCTAACCTAGGCTGGGGAATGTACTCTTCCGGCTTAGACAGGCTAGCCCTGATCAGAATCCCCCTCCTTGGGGTACGCAATAGGGGACTTCGGCCCCTTTTACACTCCCCCTTCCTTTGGACTCTCTCAACACCTCCCCCCTCTCTGTCCCTTTGTGTTGGCTTGCCATCACACCCCTGTTTTTGCCGGCTTACATCCCCGCTGTGTGCCGGTGACATGTAGGCCCAGCCCGGTCCCCTCTTCGGCCTGTCCGTTCTGCTGTGTTTCCCACTATAGTCGATCTATGGGGTTGCCATTGCTGGTCGGTCTGCCGGAGGAGGATATCCCCCTCTTGAGTGTTCCTCGGCCCTCCCTTGGGCCCCCGCAGGCAACCTAGCCGCCGCCGGCGGATGCCCAAAAGAAGGCATTATTACTTCATACAGCAGGTAGAGAAGTTCGAGAAGTGTTCAAGACATTGCACCTTACAGATGACACAAGTGAAACTGCAATTGAAGCTCTTACCACATATTTTGCTCCTCAGGTCAATAAATTTTTTGAAAGGTATCAATTTACAGCACAAGCATATCAGAAAAAAAATGAAAGTTTAGATGCATTTGTGACTAGACTAAAGAATTTAGCTGTTTCATGTGAATTTCTAGAGTTAGAAAATGTTATCATAGATCAAGTTATTGTACATTGCACATCACAAGAGCTAAGAAAGAAATTATTGCAAGATAAAGATTTAACATTAGAAAAGGTATTGATAACAGGCAGAGCTTTAGAAACATCAAATAGGCAAAGTAACATAATAGGTAGTTCTACAAGTAATAGAATGGAAAATTTTAAAATTAATACAATAGGTTCTCAGTGGAAAACCAATGAGAATCAGAGAAGGAATATGACAAAGCCTAGCCATAGAATAGTTCCTAACACTAATATTCATAAATATCAGAATCAGGCCTATACACAGAAACAACAGGAAAATCCCAAGTGTTATAGGTGTGGTAAAACTGATCATCTTGCATACGAAGCTAAGAAATGCCTTCTACTGGACAAACATGCCAGAATTGCAGAAAAATGGGTCATTTTGCAACTGCTTGTAGATTCCCTAAACAGTACGCAAAGAAAATAAATGCTACAGTTGATACTATTGGTCAAGGGAATAATGCAGAAAATGTTCATGATAATCAGGTTAGGTCAGAAACTGATTTTGCATTTCCCATTAATTCCGTCATGGTAGAAGTAATCATAAATGGTAAACCAATTTTGATGCAAGTTGACACAGCAGCCGATGTATCAATTATGTCTGAGAAAACGACTAAAAGCATTCCTAATTTGTTATTGGAAGGTACAAATAGAGTTTTGAAAGGTTATAATGGTTTTGATAATCAGGTAATAGGTGCTTCGAATGTAGAAGTACAGTACAAAGAACAGAAATTAGAGAGAATGCCATTAACAGTAGTAAAGTGTAAAGGACAAACTTTGCTAAGTTTAGATTGGCTACAGTATTTGAAATTAGATTAGCTTGGAAGGTTACAGGTAGACAAGATAAACACAAAAATAAAATGTCTGTTGATAATCTCATATCAGAGTTTCAAGACATATTTGAAGATAAAGTAGGTACAGTAAAGAATGCAAAGGCAATTTTAGTTTTGAAACCTGACAGTTCTCCTAGATTTTGTGTTCCCAGACCAGTACGTATGCATTGAAAAGTGCAGTTGAAACAGAAATCAGGAGATTAGAAAATGAAGGTTCCTGGGAAAAGATTACATATTCAGATTGGGCTACTCCATTAGTACCTATTATGAAGGAAAGTGGACAGGTTAGGTTATGTGGAGATTACAAAGTAACGTTGAATCCACGACTGCAAGTACCTCAACATCCATTACCAAATCCGAAAGACAAGTTTGCAACTATGTCAGGATGCAGTGTTTTTCTAAGTTAGATTTAAGACAAGCATTTCAACAGCTTCCCATGGATGAAAGTTCACAAGAATTATGTACAGTAAATACATCCTTAGGTTTGTTTAGACCAGAGATTACCTTTTGGAGTTGTAAGTAGCCCAGCTATATGGCAACGAACTATGGATAAGATTTTTCAGGAATACAAGGAGTATTCATTTTTATAGATGATATTTAAATTGCTGGTAAAGACACAAGAGAACATAGAGAAAGATTGCGAACAGTTCTGAAGAAGTTGAAGGAACATAATATTAAAGTAAATAAGAACAAATGTATTTTAGAAGTTGATTCAGTGGAATACTTAGGTTTTGTAATAAATGGCAAGGGTATTCACAAAACTAAAGAGAAGATTAAAGCTGTACAATTAACAAAAGTGCCAGAAAATTTTAAGGAATTACAATCATTTTTTGGTTTAGTAACATTTTATGGGAGTTTCATTCAGAATTTGTCTACAATTGCACATCCATTGTATAATCTGTTGAATGAGGGGGTAGAATGGAAGTGGACAAAAGAGTGTCAGGAATCTTTTGAAAGAATCAAGCAGGAAATAACATCACCTACATTCTTAGTACATTATCAAATGAATTTACCAGTTAAATTAGTATGTGATGCATCAAACATAGGTTTAGGTGTAGTATTATCTCATGTAATGCCAGATGGAACAGAAAAACCAATTGCATTCACTTCTAGAGTATTGAACAAGGCAGAAAGGAATTACTCTCAAATAGAAAAGGAAGGTTTAGCATTAGTTTATGGAGTTAAAAAATTCCATATGTATCTTTATGGTAGGAAAAAGTTCACACTTGTTACAGATCATAAACCTTTATTAGCAATATTGGGTCCAAAAGCAAGTTTACCTACGTTGGTAGCTGCAAGACTACAACGTTGGGCAGTTACGTTAGCAGCGTACCACTATGATATAGAATACCGTCCAACATCAAACATGGGTAATGCAGATGCTTTATCTAGATTACCAGTAGACAAAGCTCCAGAAGAGTATGATGAAAGTGTTCTGTTAATTTCTGTATATGATGTACCCATAACTGCAAAAGATGTAGCACACAGAACCAAGAGAGACCCAGTATATGTAAGGTTTGAGAGAGTTCAATGACAGGTAGGGACTTATGTGGAAGAGAGGAAAATTGTAAACCCTATAAGGATATATGGTATGAACTGAGTGTAACACAAGGGATAGTGATGAGAGGTTCAAGGGTAGTTATTCCTAATTCACTGAGGAATAAGGTTTTGTCTGAAATACATGCTGATCACCAAGGTATTGTAAGATCAAAGTCAATTGCAAGAACTTTTGTATGGTGGCCAGGTGTAGATAAAGATGTGGAATCTTAATAATGTAAGGAATTGTATGAATTGTGTTATGAAACTGAACAATCCTTAATTTGCAAGAATGCACCCATGGGAGTTACCCAGGTATCCATGGCAAAGAGTGCATATAGATTTTGCAGGTCCTTTTTGGGATCAAGCCATGTCGTCCTGATGGAAGGTTCCTATTGGTAGCTTTCTAAGGGATATTTGGCTACAGTGATATTCCCAGAGAATTGACCTTTAGGTCTCCAGAATTCTAACTCCTGGCGCGAATATCCTTAAAAGTTTCCTTGAAGGATATCGCATAATATCAGGGGAGGTATATCTTGATATGACAAATAGCAATCTTCACCCCGAATAGCGTTTTCGTTTCGAGGGGGAAGAGTGGCGAAAACAGAAGGGGAGCCATTATCAAGGTTACCCTTCCTCCCGTACTATTACGAGTATCCAAGATGGCCCCCATTGCTATTTTTGTAGTGAATTCGCATGGTGGATTTCCCTGTTGATCTAACGTTTTTGACTGCTTTTGTGAGGATTAATCATGCAATCTCCAGCTTCTTCTGCCTCTGGAAAGTTGAGTATTTATTCTTTACAGTGTATAATTTTCAGCTCCTGCTTCACAGTCAAATTAGAGTATTTATTGTGTTTAGGAGCTTGGCCGGTCACTGGAGGCGCCATGGGCGCTGTCGTTCGTTATGCATGCTTTATTTAGTTAGCAGAACAACAATCTCGGTTGTAATAGCATTAATAAATTATGAAAGCTATTTAGGCATAATTATACTAGTAAAGATATATATTTATGCATATATTTTCCTCTTCCTTATGTCGATTGTATACGTTAGAGTTTCGGCGATTTAGGTAACCAAGATCTCGCCCTGCACTAGGCTACCTAGCCTACGCGCTTTAGTATACTTTCATACATTATCCCCGATTACCCTCGTCTATCGTTTCATCAATTCAACGGAAGATAGTATATCTCCTAGAATTATATATAAAACTCGATACTCGTCTCCTGTGGAGATTTAAGGGTAATCCCTCCTTCCCTCTGAGTGCCGCCATAGGCGACAACCCAGTCTGGTCTTGCCATAGAATAAATCACTCCGGCTTGACTAGGCTAGGGTTTTCTGTCTCCACCCTTGCCGGCGAGTATCCTGGCTTTGGTTTTCGTCAGAACCTCAGAGTATTCAGTCTTTCTGCCGGCAGCTGAGCAGTAGGGTGAGTAGTCACTCCTCTGCCGGCTTACAGCTGCCAGCATAGGAGGCTAAGCCTCCCTAGGCCACACTTGAAGTGGTAGTTTGTTGCCGCCACCTTCTCCCCTGCGGTCTAGAAGATTAGTCCTGTTTCGGCAGACCCTAGGCTGAAGAATAAGTATTCTTCTGCCGCCTAGGATGGTGCCGATACTGAAATAGAGTTTCTCCCTTGTGTGGAAGTAGCGGCAATCCTGCCGCCTTCTTCCGCACTTGATACAGGACCCTATTCCCTGCCCCTTTCTGTCCTTTAGCGATAGCCTAGCCATTGCAATCCTGTGGCCGGCGTCCTATATTCTCACCGCTTGCCGTGTAGATTGTGGTGCCAGCCAGGCTCCTACATAGACAGCTGTAAAGCCACTCAGTCTTCCCTTACGGACGCAAAGGCCCCGGGAAAGGTTGTACCGGCTATGATGGCTGCCGGTGGGAGACCCCTTTACTGTCGAGTGGTCTTCAGTCCTCCCTTGGATTGCCATCCATATCTCCGAAGCCAGCAGTGACCGGCAATGGATTTTGTGGCTGGATGGAAGCTTGAATGACGCATTCTCCCCTTCCATTTGAACCCTCATTCTGGAAGAAGGCAGTAAGGTTAAGTACTTACACCCTTATCTATAGTTAACAAACATTTTAATAAGGCAGCCCTTCACTCCATGATTTCTCTCTCTCTGTCAGCTAGTGCCGCCAGGTACTAACCCAGCCGGCAACATGCCGACTGTACCGGTGCCATCAGGTACTAACCCAACCGGTGACACGCCGGCTGGACCGGTGCCGCCAGGTACTAACCAGCCGCCGACATGCCGGCTGGACTGTGCTGCCAAGTGCTAGCCTAGCCGGCAACATACAGGCTGAACTACAGTATATGATTATACAGTAGCCAGTATATTTGCAGTATAGATATACTGCAGACAGAAAACTATAGTATATATTATACAGTAGTTATTTTCCAACATACCTTGTGTTTCTTTGCACAATCTATTATTGAGACCAATCCTATGTTGAAGGAAAATATTTCCTTCAATACACTGATAGTTAATCAGTTAACAACTTACCCCAAAATATTAAAGAACTTAAGAAGGGTCAGTTTTAGTATACACTTATCTATCCATTCTCTTTGAGTTTGCCTGAGTATGGAAACTCTATGGCCTGGGAGACAGGTTCTCCTAGCCTAGGTTAGGCAGACATTGGGGATTCTGCTTCATTATAGTTCAGGACAGGACACCAGTGCTGTACCTACTCAGGGCTATCCTAACCTAGGCTGGGGAATGTACTCTTCCGGCTTAGACAGGCTAGCCCTGATCAGAATCCCCCTCCTTGGGGTACGCAATAGGGGACTTCGGCCCCTTTTACACTCCCCCTTCCTTTGGACTCTCTCAACACCTCCCCCCCCCCTCTGTCCCTTTGTGTTGGCTTGCTATCACACCCCTGTTTTTGCCGGCTTACATCCCCGCTGTGTGCCGGTGACATGTAGGCCCAGCCCGGTCCCCTCTTCGGCCTGTCCGTTCTGCTGTGTTTCCCACTATAGTCGATCTATGGGGTTGCCATTGCTGGTCGGTCTGCCGGAGGAGGATATCCCCCTCTTGAGTGTTCCTCGGCCCTCCCTTGGGCCCCCGCAGGCAACCTAGCCGCCGCCGGCGGATGCCCAAAAGAAGGCATTATTACTTCATACAGCAGGTAGAGAAGTTCGAGAAGTGTTCAAGACATTGCACCTTACAGATGACACAAGTGAAACTGCAATTGAAGCTCTTACCACATATTTTGCTCCTCAGGTCAATAAATTTTTTGAAAGGTATCAATTTACAGCACAAGCATATCAGAAAAAAAATGAAAGTTTAGATGCATTTGTGACTAGACTAAAGAATTTAGCTGTTTCATGTGAATTTCTAGAGTTAGAAAATGTTATCATAGATCAAGTTATTGTACATTGCACATCACAAGAGCTAAGAAAGAAATTATTGCAAGATAAAGATTTAACATTAGAAAAGGTATTGATAACAGGCAGAGCTTTAGAAACATCAAATAGGCAAAGTAACATAATAGGTAGTTCTACAAGTAATAGAATGGAAAATTTTAAAATTAATACAATAGGTTCTAAGTGGAAAACCAATGAGAATCAGAGAAGGAATATGACAAAGCCTAGCCATAGAATAGTTCCTAACACTAATATTCATAAATATCAGAATCAGGCCTATACACAGAAACAACAGGAAAATCCCAAGTGTTATAGGTGTGGTAAAACTGATCATCTTGCATACGAAGCTAAGAAATGCCTTCTACTGGACAAACATGCCAGAATTGCAGAAAGATGGGTCATTTTGCAACTGCTTGTAGATTCCCTAAACAGTACGCAAAGAAAATAAATGCTACAGTCAAGGGAATAATGCAGAAAATGTTCATGATAATCAGGTTAGGTCAGAAACTGATTTTGCATTTCCCATTAATTCCGTCATGGTAGAAGTAATCATAAATGGTAAACCAATTTTGATGCAAGTTGACACAGCAGCCGATGTATCAATTATGTCTGAGAAAACGACTAAAAGCATTCCTAATTTGTTATTGGAAGGTACAAATAGAGTTTTGAAAGGTTATAATGGTTTTGATAATCAGGTAATAGGTGCTTCGAACGTAGAAGTACAGTACAAAGAACAGAAATTAGAGAGAATGCCATTAACAGTAGTAAAGTGTAAAGGACAAACTTTGCTAAGTTTAGATTGGCTACAGTATTTGAAATTAGATTAGCTTAGAAGGTTACAGGTAGACAAGATAAACACAAAAATAAAATGTCTGTTGATAATCTCATATCAGAGTTTCAAGACATATTTGAAGATAAAGTAGGTACAGTAAAGAATGCAAAGGCAATTTTAGTTTTGAAACCTGACAGTTCTCCTAGGTTTTGTGCTCCCAGACCAGTACGTATGCATTGAAAAGTGCAGTTGAAACAGAAATCAGGAGATTAGAAAATGAAGGTTCCTGGGAAAAGATTACATATTCAGATTGGGCTACTCCATTAGTACCTATTATGAAGGAAAGTGGACAGGTTAGGTTATGTGGAGATTACAAAGTAACGTTGAATCCACGACTGCAAGTACCTCAACATCCATTACCAAATCCGAAAGACAAGTTTGCAACTATGTCAGGATGCAGTGTTTTTCTAAGTTAGATTTAAGACAAGCATTTCAACAGCTTCCCATGGATGAAAGTTCACAAGAATTATGTACAGTAAATACATCCTTAGGTTTGTTTAGACCAGAGATTACCTTTTGGAGTTGTAAGTAGCCCAGCTATATGGCAACGAACTATGGATAAGATTTTTCAGGAATACAAGGAGTATTCATTTTTATAGATGATATTTAAATTGCTGGTAAAGACACAAGAGAACATAGAGAAAGATTGCGAACAGTTCTGAAGAAGTTGAAGGAACATAATAAGAACAAATGTATTTTAGAAGTTGATTTAGGAGTTGATTCAGTGGAATACTTAGGTTTTGTAATAAATGGCAAGGGTATTCACAAAACTAAAGAGAAGATTAAAGCTGTACAATTAACAAAAGTGCCAGAAAATTTTAAGGAATTACAATCATTTTTAGGTTTAGTAACATTTTATGGGAGTTTCATTCAGAATTTGTCTACAATTGCACATCCATTGTATAATCTGTTGAATGAGGGGGTAGAATGGAAGTGGACAAAAGAGTGTCAGGAATCTTTTGAAAGAATCAAGCAGGAAATAACATCACCTACATTCTTAGTACATTATCAAATGAATTTACCAGTTAAATTAGTATGTGATGCATCAAACATAGGTTTAGGTGTAGTATTATCTCATGTAATGCCAGATGGAACAGAAAAACCAATTGCATTCACTTCTAGAGTATTGAACAAGGCAGAAAGGAATTACTCTCAAATAGAAAAGGAAGGTTTAGCATAATTTATTAGCAATATTGGGTCCAAAAGCAAGTTTACCTACGTTGGTAGCTGCAAGACTACAACGTTGGGCAGTTACGTTAGCAGCGTACCACTATGATATAGAATACCGTCCAACATCAAACATGGGTAATGCAGATGCTTTATCTAGATTACCAGTAGACAAAGCTCCAGAAGAGTATGATGAAAGTGTTCTGTTAATTTCTGTATATGATGTACCCATAACTGCAAAAGATGTAGCACACAGAACCAAGAGAGACCCAGTATATGTAAGGTTTGAGAGAGTTCAATGACAGGTAGGGACTTATGTGGAAGAGAGGAAAATTGTAAACCCTATAAGGATATATGGTATGAACTGAGTGTAACACAAGGGATAGTGATGAGAGGTTCAAGGGTAGTTATTCCTAATTCACTGAGGAATAAGGTTTTGTCTGAAATACATGCTGATCACCAAGGTATTGTAAGATCAAAGTCAATTGCAAGAACTTTTGTATGGTGGCCAGGTGTAGATAAAGATGTGGAATCTTAATAATGTAAGGAATTGTATGAATTGTGTTATGAAACTGAACAATCCTTAATTTGCAAGAATGCACCCATGGGAGTTACCCAGGTATCCATGGCAAAGAGTGCATATAGATTTTGCAGGTCCTTTTTGGGATCAAGCCATGTCGTCCTGATGGAAGGTTCCTATTGGTAGCTTTCTAAGGGATATTTGGCTACAGTGATATTCCCAGAGAATTGACCTTTAGGTCTCCAGAATTCTAACTCCTGGCGCGAATATCCTTAAAAGTTTCCTTGAAGGATATCGCATAATATCCGGGGAGGTATATCTTGATATGACAAATAGCAATCTTCACCCCGAATAGCGTTTTCGTTTCGAGGGGGAAGAGTGGCGAAAACAGAAGGGGAGCCATTATCAAGGTTACCCTTCCTCCCGTACTATTACGGGTATCCAAGATGGCCCCCATTGCTATTTTTGTAGTGAATTCGCATGGTGGATTTCCCTGTTGATCTAACGTTTTTGACTGCTTTTGTGAGGATTAATCATGCAATCTCCAGCTTCTTCTGCCTCTGGAAAGTTGAGTATTTATTCTTTACAGTGTATAATTTTCAGCTCCTGCTTCACAGTCAAATTAGAGTATTTATTGTGTTTAGGAGCTTGGCCGGTCACTGGAGGCGCCATGGGCGCTGTCGTTCGTTATGCATGCTTTATTTAGTTAGCAGAACAACAATCTCGGTTGTAATAGCATTAATAAATTATGAAAGCTATTTAGGCATAATTATACTAGTAAAGATATATATTTATGCATATATTTTCCTCTTCCTTATGTCGATTGTATACGTTAGAGTTTCGGCGATTTAGGTAACCAAGATCTCGCCCTGCACTAGGCTACCTAGCCTACGCGCTTTAGTATACTTTCATACATTATCCCCGATTACCCTCGTCTATCGTTTCATCAATTCAACGGAAGATAGTATATCTCCTAGAATTATATATAAAACTCGATACTCGTCTCCTGTGGAGATTTAAGGGTAATCCCTCCTTCCCTCTGAGTGCCGCCATAGGCGACAACCCAGTCTGGTCTTGCCATAGAATAAATCACTCCGGCTTGACTAGGCTAGGGTTTTCTGTCTCCACCCTTGCCGGCGAGTATCCTGGCTTTGGTTTTCGTCAGAACCTCAGAGTATTCAGTCTTTCTGCCGGCAGCTGAGCAGTAGGGTGAGTAGTCACTCCTCTGCCGGCTTACAGCTGCCAGCATAGGAGGCTAAGCCTCCCTAGGCCACACTTGAAGTGGTAGTTTGTTGCCGCCACCTTCTCCCCTGCGGTCTAGAAGATTAGTCCTGTTTCGGCAGACCCTAGGCTGAAGAATAAGTATTCTTCTGCCGCCTAGGATGGTGCCGATACTGAAATAGAGTTTCTCCCTTGTGTGGAAGTAGCGGCAATCCTGCCGCCTTCTTCCGCACTTGATACAGGACCCTATTCCCTGCCCCTTTCTGTCCTTTAGCGATAGCCTAGCCATTGCAATCCTGTGGCCGGCGTCCTATATTCTCACCGCTTGCCGTGTAGATTGTGGTGCCAGCCAGGCTCCTACATAGACAGCTGTAAAGCCACTCAGTCTTCCCTTACGGACGCAAAGGCCCCGGGAAAGGTTGTACCGGCTATGATGGCTGCCGGTGGGAGACCCCTTTACTGTCGAGTGGTCTTCAGTCCTCCCTTGGATTGCCATCCATATCTCCGAAGCCAGCAGTGACCGGCAATGGATTTTGTGGCTGGATGGAAGCTTGAATGACGCATTCTCCCCTTCCATTTGAACCCTCATTATTATTATTATTATTACTATCCAAGCTACAACCCTAGTTGGAAAAGCAAGATGCTATAAGCCCAGGGGCTCCAACAGGGAAAAATAGCTCAGTGAGGAAAGGAAATAAGGAAATAAATAAATGAAGAGAACAAATTAACAATAAATCATTCTAAAATAAGAAACAACGTCAAAACAGACATGTCATATAATAAACTATCAACAACATCAAAAACAAATATGTCATAAATAAACTATAAAAAGACTATGTCTGCCTTGTCAACAAAAAAGCATTTGCTCCAACTTTGAACTTTTGAAGTTCTACTGATTCAACCACCCGATTAGGAAGATCATTCCACAACTTGGTCACAGCTGGAATAAAACTTCTAGAGTACTGCGTAGTATTGAGCCTCGTGATTGAGAAGGCCTGGCTATTAGAATTAACTGCCTGCCTAGTATTACGAACAGGATAGAATTGTCCAGGGAGATCTGAATGTAAAGGATGGTCAGAGTTGTGAAAAATCTTATGCAACATACATAATGAACTAATTGAACGACGGTGCCAGAGATTAATATCTAGATCAGGAATAAGAAATTTAATAGACCGTAAGTTTCTGTCCAACAAATTAAGATGAGAATCAGCAGCTGAAGACCAGACAGGAGAACAATACTCAAAACAAGGTAGAATGAAAGAATTAAAACACTTCTTCAGAATAGATTGATCACCGAAAATCTTGAAAGACTTTCTCAATAAGCCTATTTTTTGTGAAATTGAAGAAGACACAGACCTTATATGTTTCTCAAAAGTAAATTTACTGTCGAGAATCACACCTAAAATTTTGAAAGAGTCATACATATTTAAAGAAACATTATCAATACTGAGATCCGGATGTTGAGGAACCACCGTCCTTGACCTACTTACAATCATACTTTGAGTTTTGTTAGGATTCAACTTCATACCCCATAATTTGCACCATGCACTAATTCTAGCTAAATCTCTATTAAGGGATTCACCAACCCTAAATCTACATTCAGGGGATGGAATTGATGCAAAGAGAGTAGCATCATCTGCATATGCAACAAGCTTGTTTTCTAGGCCAAACCACATGTCATGTGTATATAGTATGAAAAGTAATGGGCCAAGAACACTACCCTGTGGAACACCAGATATCACATTCCTATAATCACTATGGTGCCCATCAACAACAACTCTTTGAGATCTATTACTTAAAAAATCAATAATAATGCTAAGAAACGACCCACCCACTCCCAACTGTTTCAGCTTGAAAACAAGGGCCTCATGATTAACACGGTCAAAGGCAGCACTAAAATCAAGGCCAATCATACGAACTTCCCGACCACAATCAAGGGATTTCTGTACAGCATTGGAGATTGTAAGCAGGGCATCACATGCTCCAAGGCCTTTACGAAAACCAAATTGCAAACTAGGGAGTAGATGATTACCTTCAGCAAACCTATTAAGACGTTTTGCCAGAAGACGTTCAAAAACTTTAGATAATATGGGAGTTATGGAAATTGGGCGGTAATCAGTGGGACTTGAGCTACCACAAACACATTTACATAGAGGAGTAACATTACCAATCCTCCAACTAGTGCTAAAAGCTCCTCTTCTTGCTAACTTGCGCAAAATAACAGATAACTTTGGAGCTAAGAAATCTGCTGTCTTTATAAAAAACAAAGGAAAAATACCATTTGGGTCTACACCTCCATAAGCATCAAGGTCCATCAACAGAGCTTTAATCTCACGAGATCGAAAAGCTAAACTAGTTAGTTTAGCCTCAGGAAAACAGGAATGAGGAAGTTCAAGTTTTTCATTACTCTGTTTACTGTCAAAAACATCAGCCAAAAGGGTTGCCTTTTCCTTTGGACAGTGAGTGACTGAGCCATCTGGTTTAAGTAAAGGAGGAACTGTTGCATCTACACCAAAGAGTGCAGATTTAAGGGTAGACCACCATTTATGTTCCTGAGTTGTACCAGAAAGTGTTTCTTTTATGGTTAAATTGTACTCCTTTTCAGTTGAGGCATAAACTCTCTGAGCAAAAGCTCGAAGCTGAGTATAGTTGTTCCAGGTCAAATCTGATCTGTTACCCTTCCAAAGTTGATAGGCCTCCTGCGTCTCCAAAAAAGCACGTCTACAATCATTATTGAACCACGGTTTGTCCTTCACTCGGTACCTTAGCACACGAGAAGGGATACGCCTATCAATTATGTTGACTAGATTCTCATTCAAAGGGACAACCGGATCTACACTATTATATAATTGTGACCAATTCAAGCACAAAAGATCATGTAAAATCCCATTCCAGTCTGCTTGGGATTTCATATAAATTTTACAAGAATATGATATATCAGGGACAGGCTGCTCAGTCTTCACTAATAATGAAATCAAGGCATGATCAGATGTCCCGACTGGAGAACCAACCTTACCAGTTATAACGCCAGGGGAGTCAGTGTATACAAGGTCCAAGCAATTACCAGACCTGTGAGTAGCTTCATTTATGATTTGCTCACAGCCTGATTCAGAGGCAAAGTCTAAAGCTCTTAAGCCATGGCGATCGGTAGGAGAGATAGAACTTAACCACTCCCTATGGTGAGCATTAAAATCACCAACAAAGACAAAGGAAGCCTTTCTATCATCTTCTTGTATCTTAGCCATAATGGTAAGAAGACAATCGAAGATAGAATCATCCATGTCTGGATTCCGGTAGATCGAACATAAATAAAAGTTGTTATGCCTGCCACAAACTTTTATTACCTGAATCTCATGACATCCACATTGATAGCAGGACTTATGAGAAGCAGGGTACTCGGTCCTAATATACACCGCCATTCCCCTGGCCCTAGGGACTGCATCACGTTTCAACATTATTGGCTTCTTGAAACCAGTTATAAGGAGCTCAGATGAGTGCCATTCTGGAAGAAGGCAGTAAGGTTAAGTACTTACACCCTTATCTATAGTTAACAAACATTTTAATAAGGCAGCCCTTCACTCCATGATTTCTCTCTCTCTGTCAGCTAGTGCCGCCAGGTACTAACCCAGCCGGCAACATGCCGACTGTACCGGTGCCATCAGGTACTAACCCAACCGGTGACACGCCGGCTGGACCGGTGCCGCCAGGTACTAACCAGCCGCCGACATGCCGGCTGGACTGTGCTGCCAAGTGCTAGCCTAGCCGGCAACATACAGGCTGAACTACAGTATATGATTATACAGTAGCCAGTATATTTGCAGTATAGATATACTGCAGACAGAAAACTATAGTATATATTATACAGTAGTTATTTTCCAACATACCTTGTGTTTCTTTGCACAATCTATTATTGAGACCAATCCTATGTTGAAGGAAAATATTTCCTTCAATACACTGATAGTTAATCAGTTAACAACTTACCCCAAAATATTAAAGAACTTAAGAAGGGTCAGTTTTAGTATACACTTATCTATCCATTCTCTTTGAGTTTGCCTGAGTATGGAAACTCTATGGCCTGGGAGACAGGTTCTCCTAGCCTAGGTTAGGCAGACATTGGGGATTCTGCTTCATTATAGTTCAGGACAGGACACCAGTGCTGTACCTACTCAGGGCTATCCTAACCTAGGCTGGGGAATGTACTCTTCCGGCTTAGACAGGCTAGCCCTGATCAGAATCCCCCTCCTTGGGGTACGCAATAGGGGACTTCGGCCCCTTTTACACTCCCCCTTCCTTTGGACTCTCTCAACACCTCCCCCCCCCCCTCTGTCCCTTTGTGTTGGCTTGCCATCACACCCCTGTTTTTGCCGGCTTACATCCCCGCTGTGTGCCGGTGACATGTAGGCCCAGCCCGGTCCCCTCTTCGGCCTGTCCGTTCTGCTGTGTTTCCCACTATAGTCGATCTATGGGGTTGCCATTGCTGGTCGGTCTGCCGGAGGAGGATATCCCCCTCTTGAGTGTTCCTCGGCCCTCCCTTGGGCCCCCGCAGGCAACCTAGCCGCCGCCGGCGGATGCCCAAAAGAAGGCATTATTACTTCATACAGCAGGTAGAGAAGTTCGAGAAGTGTTCAAGACATTGCACCTTACAGATGACACAAGTGAAACTGCAATTGAAGCTCTTACCACATATTTTGCTCCTCAGGTCAATAAATTTTTTGAAAGGTATCAATTTACAGCACAAGCATATCAGAAAAAAAATGAAAGTTTAGATGCATTTGTGACTAGACTAAAGAATTTAGCTGTTTCATGTGAATTTCTAGAGTTAGAAAATGTTATCATAGATCAAGTTATTGTACATTGCACATCACAAGAGCTAAGAAAGAAATTATTGCAAGATAAAGATTTAACATTAGAAAAGGTATTGATAACAGGCAGAGCTTTAGAAACATCAAATAGGCAAAGTAACATAATAGGTAGTTCTACAAGTAATAGAATGGAAAATTTTAAAATTAATACAATAGGTTCTAAGTGGAAAACCAATGAGAATCAGAGAAGGAATATGACAAAGCCTAGCCATAGAATAGTTCCTAACACTAATATTCATAAATATCAGAATCAGGCCTATACACAGAAACAACAGGAAAATCCCAAGTGTTATAGGTGTGGTAAAACTGATCATCTTGCATACGAAGCTAAGAAATGCCTTCTACTGGACAAACATGCCAGAATTGCAGAAAGATGGGTCATTTTGCAACTGCTTGTAGATTCCCTAAACAGTACGCAAAGAAAATAAATGCTACAGTTGATACTATTGGTCAAGGGAATAATGCAGAAAATGTTCATGATAATCAGGTTAGGTCAGAAACTGATTTTGCATTTCCCATTAATTCCGTCATGGTAGAAGTAATCATAAATGGTAAACCAATTTTGATGCAAGTTGACACAGCAGCCGATGTATCAATTATGTCTGAGAAAACGACTAAAAGCATTCCTAATTTGTTATTGGAAGGTACAAATAGAGTTTTGAAAGGTTATAATGGTTTTGATAATCAGGTAATAGGTGCTTCGAACGTAGAAGTACAGTACAAAGAACAGAAATTAGAGAGAATGCCATTAACAGTAGTAAAGTGTAAAGGACAAACTTTGCTAAGTTTAGATTGGCTACAGTATTTGAAATTAGATTAGCTTAGAAGGTTACAGGTAGACAAGATAAACACAAAAATAAAATGTCTGTTGATAATCTCATATCAGAGTTTCAAGACATATTTGAAGATAAAGTAGGTACAGTAAAGAATGCAAAGGCAATTTTAGTTTTGAAACCTGACAGTTCTCCTAGGTTTTGTGCTCCCAGACCAGTACGTATGCATTGAAAAGTGCAGTTGAAACAGAAATCAGGAGATTAGAAAATGAAGGTTCCTGGGAAAAGATTACATATTCAGATTGGGCTACTCCATTAGTACCTATTATGAAGGAAAGTGGACAGGTTAGGTTATGTGGAGATTACAAAGTAACGTTGAATCCACGACTGCAAGTACCTCAACATCCATTACCAAATCCGAAAGACAAGTTTGCAACTATGTCAGGATGCAGTGTTTTTCTAAGTTAGATTTAAGACAAGCATTTCAACAGCTTCCCATGGATGAAAGTTCACAAGAATTATGTACAGTAAATACATCCTTAGGTTTGTTTAGACCAGAGATTACCTTTTGGAGTTGTAAGTAGCCCAGCTATATGGCAACGAACTATGGATAAGATTTTTCAGGAATACAAGGAGTATTCATTTTTATAGATGATATTTAAATTGCTGGTAAAGACACAAGAGAACATAGAGAAAGATTGCGAACAGTTCTGAAGAAGTTGAAGGAACATAATAAGAACAAATGTATTTTAGAAGTTGATTTAGAAGTTGATTCAGTGGAATACTTAGGTTTTGTAATAAATGGCAAGGGTATTCACAAAACTAAAGAGAAGATTAAAGCTGTACAATTAACAAAAGTGCCAGAAAATTTTAAGGAATTACAATCATTTTTAGGTTTAGTAACATTTTATGGGAGTTTCATTCAGAATTTGTCTACAATTGCACATCCATTGTATAATCTGTTGAATGAGGGGGTAGAATGGAAGTGGACAAAAGAGTGTCAGGAATCTTTTGAAAGAATCAAGCAGGAAATAACATCACCTACATTCTTAGTACATTATCAAATGAATTTACCAGTTAAATTAGTATGTGATGCATCAAACATAGGTTTAGGTGTAGTATTATCTCATGTAATGCCAGATGGAACAGAAAAACCAATTGCATTCACTTCTAGAGTATTGAACAAGGCAGAAAGGAATTACTCTCAAATAGAAAAGGAAGGTTTAGCATAATTTATTAGCAATATTGGGTCCAAAAGCAAGTTTACCTACGTTGGTAGCTGCAAGACTACAACGTTGGGCAGTTACGTTAGCAGCGTACCACTATGATATAGAATACCGTCCAACATCAAACATGGGTAATGCAGATGCTTTATCTAGATTACCAGTAGACAAAGCTCCAGAAGAGTATGATGAAAGTGTTCTGTTAATTTCTGTATATGATGTACCCATAACTGCAAAAGATGTAGCACACAGAACCAAGAGAGACCCAGTATATGTAAGGTTTGAGAGAGTTCAATGACAGGTAGGGACTTATGTGGAAGAGAGGAAAATTGTAAACCCTATAAGGATATATGGTATGAACTGAGTGTAACACAAGGGATAGTGATGAGAGGTTCAAGGGTAGTTATTCCTAATTCACTGAGGAATAAGGTTTTGTCTGAAATACATGCTGATCACCAAGGTATTGTAAGATCAAAGTCAATTGCAAGAACTTTTGTATGGTGGCCAGGTGTAGATAAAGATGTGGAATCTTAATAATGTAAGGAATTGTATGAATTGTGTTATGAAACTGAACAATCCTTAATTTGCAAGAATGCACCCATGGGAGTTACCCAGGTATCCATGGCAAAGAGTGCATATAGATTTTGCAGGTCCTTTTTGGGATCAAGCCATGTCGTCCTGATGGAAGGTTCCTATTGGTAGCTTTCTAAGGGATATTTGGCTACAGTGATATTCCCAGAGAATTGACCTTTAGGTCTCCAGAATTCTAAATCCTGGCGCGAATATCCTTAAAAGTTTCCTTGAAGGATATCGCATAATATCAGGGGAGGTATATCTTGATATGACAAATAGCAATCTTCACCCCGAATAGCGTTTTCGTTTCGAGGGGGAAGAGTGGCGAAAACAGAAGGGGAGCCATTATCAAGGTTACCCTTCCTCCCGTACTATTACGAGTATCCAAGATGGCCCCCATTGCTATTTTTGTAGTGAATTCGCATGGTGGATTTCCCTGTTGATCTAACGTTTTTGACTGCTTTTGTGAGGATTAATCATGCAATCTCCAGCTTCTTCTGCCTCTGGAAAGTTGAGTATTTATTCTTTACAGTGTATAATTTTCAGCTCCTGCTTCACAGTCAAATTAGAGTATTTATTGTGTTTAGGAGCTTGGCCGGTCACTGGAGGCGCCATGGGCGCTGTCGTTCGTTATGCATGCTTTATCTAGTTAGCAGAACAACAATCTCGGTTGTAATAGCATTAATAAATTATGAAAGCTATTTAGGCATAATTATACTAGTAAAGATATATATTTATGCATATATTTTCCTCTTCCTTATGTCGATTGTATACGTTAGAGTTTCGGCGATTTAGGTAACCAAGATCTCGCCCTGCACTAGGCTACCTAGCCTACGCGCTTTAGTATACTTTCATACATTATCCCCGATTACCCTCGTCTATCGTTTCATCAATTCAATGGAAGATAGTATATCTCCTAGAATTATATATAAAACTCGATACTCGTCTCCTGTGGAGATTTAAGGGTAATCCCTCCTTCCCTCTGAGTGCCGCCATAGGCGACAACCCAGTCTGGTCTTGCCATAGAATAAATCACTCCGGCTTGACTAGGCTAGGGTTTTCTGTCTCCACCCTTGCCGGCGAGTATCCTGGCTTTGGTTTTCGTCAGAACCTCAGAGTATTCAGTCTTTCTGCCGGCAGCTGAGCAGTAGGGTGAGTAGTCACTCCTCTGCCGGCTTACAGCTGCCAGCATAGGAGGCTAAGCCTCCCTAGGCCACACTTGAAGTGGTAGTTTGTTGCCGCCACCTTCTCCCCTGCGGTCTAGAAGATTAGTCCTGTTTCGGCAGACCCTAGGCTGAAGAATAAGTATTCTTCTGCCGCCTAGGATGGTGCCGATACTGAAATAGAGTTTCTCCCTTGTGTGGAAGTAGCGGCAATCCTGCCGCCTTCTTCCGCACTTGATACAGGACCCTATTCCCTGCCCCTTTCTGTCCTTTAGCGATAGCCTAGCCATTGCAATCCTGTGGCCGGCGTCCTATATTCTCACCGCTTGCCGTGTAGATTGTGGTGCCAGCCAGGCTCCTACATAGACAGCTGTAAAGCCACTCAGTCTTCCCTTACGGACGCAAAGGCCCCGGGAAAGGTTGTACCGGCTATGATGGCTGCCGGTGGGAGACCCCTTTACTGTCGAGTGGTCTTCAGTCCTCCCTTGGATTGCCATCCATATCTCCGAAGCCAGCAGTGACCGGCAATGGATTTTGTGGCTGGATGGAAGCTTGAATGACGCATTCTCCCCTTCCATTTGAACCCTCATTCTGGAAGAAGGCAGTAAGGTTAAGTACTTACACCCTTATCTATAGTTAACAAACATTTTAATAAGGCAGCCCTTCACTCCATGATTTCTCTCTCTCTGTCAGCTAGTGCCGCCAGGTACTAACCCAGCCGGCAACATGCCGACTGTACCAGTGCCATCAGGTACTAACCCAACCGGTGACACGCCGGCTGGACCGGTGCCGCCAGGTACTAACCAGCCGCCGACATGCCGGCTGGACTGTGCTGCCAAGTGCTAGCCTAGCCGGCAACATACAGGCTGAACTACAGTATATGATTATACAGTAGCCAGTATATTTGCAGTATAGATATACTGCAGACAGAAAACTATAGTATATATTATACAGTAGTTATTTTCCAACATACCTTGTGTTTCTTTGCACAATCTATTATTGAGACCAATCCTATGTTGAAGGAAAATATTTCCTTCAATACACTGATAGTTAATCAGTTAACAACTTACCCCAAAATATTAAAGAACTTAAGAAGGGTCAGTTTTAGTATACACTTATCTATCCATTCTCTTTGAGTTTGCCTGAGTATGGAAACTCTATGGCCTGGGAGACAGGTTCTCCTAGCCTAGGTTAGGCAGACATTGGGGATTCTGCTTCATTATAGTTCAGGACAGGACACCAGTGCTGTACCTACTCAGGGCTATCCTAACCTAGGCTGGGGAATGTACTCTTCCGGCTTAGACAGGCTAGCCCTGATCAGAATCCCCCTCCTTGGGGTACGCAATAGGGGACTTCGGCCCCTTTTACACTCCCCCTTCCTTTGGACTCTCTCAAAACCTCCCCCCCCCCTCTGTCCCTTTGTGTTGGCTTGCCATCACACCCCTGTTTTTGCCGGCTTACATCCCCGCTGTGTGCCGGTGACATGTAGGCCCAGCCCGGTCCCCTCTTCGGCCTGTCCGTTCTGCTGTGTTTCCCACTATAGTCGATCTATGGGGTTGCCATTGCTGGTCGGTCTGCCGGAGGAGGATATCCCCCTCTTGAGTGTTCCTCGGCCCTCCCTTGGGCCCCCGCAGGCAACCTAACCGCCGCCGGCGGATGCCCAAAATAAGGCATTATTACTTCATACAGCAGGTAGAGAAGTTCGAGAAGTGTTCAAGACATTGCACCTTACAGATGACACAAGTGAAACTGCAATTGAAGCTCTTACCACATATTTTGCTCCTCAGGTCAATAAATTTTTTGAAAGGTATCAATTTACAGCACAAGCATATCAGAAAAAAAATGAAAGTTTAGATGCATTTGTGACTAGACTAAAGAATTTAGCTGTTTCATGTGAATTTCTAGAGTTAGAAAATGTTATCATAGATCAAGTTATTGTACATTGCACATCACAAGAGCTAAGAAAGAAATTATTGCAAGATAAAGATTTAACATTAGAAAAGGTATTGATAACAGGCAGAGCTTTAGAAACATCAAATAGGCAAAGTAACATAATAGGTAGTTCTACAAGTAATAGAATGGAAAATTTTAAAATTAATACAATAGGTTCTAAGTGGAAAACCAATGAGAATCAGAGAAGGAATATGACAAAGCCTAGCCATAGAATAGTTCCTAACACTAATATTCATAAATATCAGAATCAGGCCTATACACAGAAACAACAGGAAAATCCCAAGTGTTATAGGTGTGGTAAAACTGATCATCTTGCATACGAAGCTAAGAAATGCCTTCTACTGGACAAACATGCCAGAATTGCAGAAAGATGGGTCATTTTGCAACTGCTTGTAGATTCCCTAAACAGTACGCAAAGAAAATAAATGCTACAGTTGATACTATTGGTCAAGGGAATAATGCAGAAAATGTTCATGATAATCAGGTTAGGTCAGAAACTGATTTTGCATTTCCCATTAATTCCGTCATGGTAAAAGTAATCATAAATGGTAAACCAATTTTGATGCAAGTTGACACAGCAGCCGATGTATCAATTATGTCTGAGAAAACGACTAAAAGCATTCCTAATTTGTTATTGGAAGGTACAAATAGAGTTTTGAAAGGTTATAATGGTTTTGATAATCAGGTAATAGGTGCTTCGAACGTAGAAGTACAGTACAAAGAACAGAAATTAGAGAGAATGCCATTAACAGTAGTAAAGTGTAAAGGACAAACTTTGCTAAGTTTAGATTGGCTACAGTATTTGAAATTAGATTAGCTTAGAAGGTTACAGGTAGACAAGATAAACACAAAAATAAAATGTCTGTTGATAATCTCATATCAGAGTTTCAAGACATATTTGAAGATAAAGTAGGTACAGTAAAGAATGCAAAGGCAATTTTAGTTTTGAAACCTGACAGTTCTCCTAGATTTTGTGCTCCCAGACCAGTACTTATGCATTGAAAAGTGCAGTTGAAACAGAAATCAGGAGATTAGAAAATGAAGGTTCCTGGGAAAAGATTACATATTCAGATTGGGCTACTCCATTAGTACCTATTATGAAGGAAAGTGGACAGGTTAGGTTATGTGGAGATTACAAAGTAACGTTGAATCCACGACTGCAAGTACCTCAACATCCATTACCAAATCCGAAAGACAAGTTTTCAACTATGTCAGGATGCAGTGTTTTTCTAAGTTAGATTTAAGACAAGCATTTCAACAGCTTCCCATGGATGAAAGTTCACAAGAATTATGTACAGTAAATACATCCTTAGGTTTGTTTAGACCAGAGATTACCTTTTGGAGTTGTAAGTAGCCCAGCTATATGGCAACGAACTATGGATAAGATTTTTCAGGAATACAAGGAGTATTCATTTTTATAGATGATATTTAAATTGCTGGTAAAGACACAAGAGAACATAGAGAAAGATTGCGAACAGTTCTGAAGAAGTTGAAGGAACATAATATTTAAAGTAAATAAGAACAAATGTATTTTAGAAGTTGATTCAGTGGAATACTTAGGTTTTGTAATAAATGGCAAGGGTATTCACAAAACTAAAGAGAAGATTAAAGCTGTACAATTAACAAAAGTGCCAGAAAATTTTAAGGAATTACAATCATTTTTAGGTTTAGTAACATTTTATGGGAGTTTCATTCAGAATTTGTCTATAATTGCACATCCATTGTATAATCTGTTGAATGAGGGGGTAGAATGGAAGTGGACAAAAGAGTGTCAGGAATCTTTTGAAAGAATCAAGCAGGAAATAACATCACCTACATTCTTAGTACATTATCAAATGAATTTACCAGTTAAATTAGTATGTGATGCATCAAACATAGGTTTAGGTGTAGTATTATCTCATGTAATGCCAGATGGAACAGAAAAACCAATTGCATTCACTTCTGGAGTATTGAACAAGGCAGAAAGGAATTACTCTCAAATAGAAAAGGAAGGTTTAGCATAAGTTTATGGAGTTAAAAAATTCCATATGTATCTTTATGGTAGGAAAAAGTTCACACTTGTTACAGATCATAAACCTTTATTAGCAATATTGGGTCCAAAAGCAAGTTTACCTACGTTGGTAGCTGCAAGACTACAACGTTGGGCAGTTACGTTAGCAGCGTACCACTATGATATAGAATACCGTCCAACATCAAACATGGGTAATGCAAATGCTTTATCTAGATTACCAGTAGACAAAGCTCCAGAAGAGTATGATGAAAGTGTTCTGTTAATTTCTGTATATGATGTACCCATAACTGCAAAAGATGTAGCACACAGAACCAAGAGAGACCCAGTATATGTAAGGTTTGAGAGAGTTCAATGACAGGTAGGGACTTATGTGGAAGAGAGGAAAATTGTAAACCCTATAAGGATATATGGTATGAACTGAGTGTAACACAAGGGATAGTGATGAGAGGTTCAAGGGTAGTTATTCCTAATTCACTGAGGAATAAGGTTTTGTCTGAAATACATGCTGATCACCAAGGTATTGTAAGATCAAAGTCAATTGCAAGAACTTTTGTATGGTGGCCAGGTGTAGATAAAGATGTGGAATCTTAATAATGTAAGGAATTGTATGAATTGTGTTATGAAACTGAACAATCCTTAATTTGCAAGAATGCACCCATGGGAGTTACCCAGGTATCCATGGCAAAGAGTGCATATAGATTTTGCAGGTCCTTTTTGGGATCAAGCCATGTCGTCCTGATGGAAGGTTCCTATTGGTAGCTTTCTAAGGGATATTTGGCTACAGTGATATTCCAAGAGAATTGACCTTTAGGTCTCCAGAATTCTAAATCCTGGCGCGAATATCCTTAAAAGTTTCCTTGAAGGATATCGCATAATATCAGGGGAGGTATATCTTGATATGACAAATAGCAATCTTCACCCCGAATAGCGTTTTCGTTTCGAGGGGGAAGAGTGGCGAAAACAGAAGGGGAGCCATTATCAAGGTTACCCTTCCTCCCGTACTATTACGAGTATCCAAGATGGCCCCCATTGCTATTTTTGTAGTGAATTCGCATGGTGGATTTCCCTGTTGATCTAACGTTTTTGACTGCTTTTGTGAGGATTAATCATGCAATCTCCAGCTTCTTCTGCCTCTGGAAAGTTGAGTATTTATTCTTTACAGTGTATAATTTTCAGCTCCTGCTTCACAGTCAAATTAGAGTATTTATTGTGTTTAGGAGCTTGGCCGGTCACTGGAGGCGCCATGGGCGCTGTCGTTCGTTATGCATGCTTTATTTAGTTAGCAGAACGACAATCTCGGTTGTAATAGCATTAATAAATTATGAAAGCTATTTAGGCATAATTATACTAGTAAAGATATATATTTATGCATATATTTTCCTCTTCCTTATGTCGATTGTATACGTTAGAGTTTCGGCGATTTAGGTAACCAAGATCTCGCCCTGCACTAGGCTACCTAGCCTACGCGCTTTAGTATACTTTCATACATTATCCCCGATTACCCTCGTCTATCGTTTCATCAATTCAACGGAAGATAGTATATCTCCTAGAATTATATATAAAACTCGATACTCGTCTCCTGTGGAGATTTAAGGGTAATCCCTCCTTCCCTCTGAGTGCCGCCATAGGCGACAACCCAGTCTGGTCTTGCCATAGAATAAATCACTCCGGCTTGACTAGGCTAGGGTTTTCTGTCTCCACCCTTGCCGGCGAGTATCCTGGCTTTGGTTTTCGTCAGAACCTCAGAGTATTCAGTCTTTCTGCCGGCAGCTGAGCAGTAGGGTGAGTAGTCACTCCTCTGCCGGCTTACAGCTGCCAGCATAGGAGGCTAGGCCTCCCTAGGCCACACTTGAAGTGGTAGTTTGTTGCCGCCACCTTCTCCCCTGCGGTCTAGAAGATTAGTCCTGTTTCGGCAGACCCTAGGCTGAAGAATAAGTATTCTTCTGCCGCCTAGGATGGCGCCGATACTGAAATAGAGTTTCTCCCTTGTGTGGAAGTAGCGGCAATCCTGCCGCCTTCTTCCGCACTTGATACAGGACCCTATTCCCTGCCCCTTTCTGTCCTTTAGCGATAGCCTAGCCATTGCAATCCTGTGGCCGGCGTCCTATATTCTCACCGCTTGCCGTGTAGATTGTGGTGCCAGCCAGGCTCCTACATAGACAGCTGTAAAGCCACTCAGTCTTCCCTTACGGACGCAAAGGCCCCGGGAAAGGTTGTACCGGCTATGATGGCTGCCGGTGGGAGACCCCTTTACTGTCGAGTGGTCTTCAGTCCTCCCTTGGATTGCCATCCATATCTCCGAAGCCAGCAGTGACCGGCAATGGATTTTGTGGCTGGATGGAAGCTTGAATGACGCATTCTCCCCTTCCATTTGAACCCTCATTCTGGAAGAAGGCAGTAAGGTTAAGTACTTACACCCTTATCTATAGTTAACAAACATTTTAATAAGGCAGCCCTTCACTCCATGATTTCTCTCTCTCTGTCAGCTAGTGCCGCCAGGTACTAACCCAGCCGGCAACATGCCGACTGTACCGGTGCCATCAGGTACTAACCCAACCGGTGACACGCCGGCTGGACCGGTGCCGCCAGGTACTAACCAGCCGCCGACATGCCGGCTGGACTGTGCTGCCAAGTGCTAGCCTAGCCGGCAACATACAGGCTGAACTACAGTATATGATTATACAGTAGCCAGTATATTTGCAGTATAGATATACTGCAGACAGAAAACTATAGTATATATTATACAGTAGTTATTTTCCAACATACCTTGTGTTTCTTTGCACAATCTATTATTGAGACCAATCCTATGTTGAAGGAAAATATTTCCTTCAATACACTGATAGTTAATCAGTTAACAACTTACCCCAAAATATTAAAGAACTTAAGAAGGGTCAGTTTTAGTATACACTTATCTATCCATTCTCTTTGAGTTTGCCTGAGTATGGAAACTCTATGGCTTTAATTTTGGGAGAGGTCACAGCAATTGGCTGGAAAGGAAACACAAGTATGTGTCTTTCCTATTTCCTTTCTAGCTTACCTATCCTAAGCTATAATGGTTAAAATATTAATATTAATATTTTGCATAATTTGCTTATCGTGTGAGATAAACAACTGCATACTCATTTAATTTTTCTCTCTTTACATGAGGACCAAATGAAGTGCGACCTCATCTTTTGCAACCACAGGAGTAATGACTTCTGTGGTCACAAAGCGTGCAGGACTCACGCCCCCTGCACCAAAACTACCGAAACCCTGCGGTACTGGGACCCCCAAGACTGCAACATATGCCGGACCTTGGTGACCGAAGGTTTCAAGGACCCCAAGTCAGCGGAGTCGAGAGATACAGCACGAGCAAAGCTGCGCAAATGGGTAGGAGGGTTCCAAAAGAACTCTACGGGACCGTACCTTCCTAATGAAAGGATGCGCGACTTGCTGTTCCCAAAAGCGGGATCGAAGCTGTCGTACCCCAAGCACGACCTGAACCCCGCTGCGTCCAGATGGCCATCAAGAGGGATGTCAGTGAGGCGTTACAAGGCATGGACATCCACCAGGAGGAAAGGATATCTGAATTGTCTACGGACACTGAAAAGGATATACTGAAGGATGATCCCGAAAGGAGTCTATTCTACCTCCAGATGAAGATGATGATGTAGAGTCGGAGTGCCTTCCGTCTGTGCCTGCACCGGAGCCGTTGCCTTCAACATCTTCTGCCCCTCCATCAGACGACATGAGACAGGCACTGGCCAATCTTACGGCTCTAATGGAGAGCATTCGCAAGCAAGGTGAAGCTAGGGAAGCGAAACTCAAGAGAGCTCCGTGAAGCTCGACTCACCGCCTCCTGAGTGTTACACAAGCGACCCAGAGTCCAACACCTCCCATCCTGCTCCGAAATCAATCCCTGGAGGTATGCAGACGTTATGCGAATTACTAATGGCAAACTCTTCACATCGGAGACGATGGGAGCCATCCCCCTAGAAGACATCCAGTTCTGGCTAAGCTTTAATGCTTACCCAAACTGCTTCATCCGATTGAAGCAGGAGCCAGCGTCAAAAGAGGAGAAGGAACCCAAGGAGGTCATGGTATTCGACCACGCCAAGGCACAGGCTCTCTTGTTGAGTAGCCTGAAGAAGGTGGGCTACACGAACTCAAAAGTGTTCGCCTTGATCAAGAAGCATCCTACCTTTCTTGCTCCAGCTTCAATAGCCTTCCCCTTTACATCGAAGGCTTTTAAAGCTGTTGCCAAGGCAGTGGAGGCAGGCAAACCTTGTCCTACACTGGAGGAGTGTAGACCCCTGTCATTAGCCCTGCCCATGGAGGATAAGGATTGGAAAGAAGTCCACCTAACCTTTTCGGTAGGGATGTTGGATGCAGATATCGCGGGACGACAGTTCAGCGACAATCTCCCGAAACTGTCAGACTTTCTCTTGCGTAGGGAGCAAGAGACGAAGGAGAGACTAGTGGAATCCCTATCCCTACAGGACTACATGGAAATGTGTGCAGGCCTAAAGAGCACCCCAGACATGAACATGGTCATGGCCATGGCCAAGATGTACGCCTTAATGAAAGACAGAAGAGCATGTAGAGAGTTCGTGTTTGCTGCGGCAACAGTAAAACACGAACCCAGGAAGTTGATAGCTTCCAATATCTGGGGTAAAGACCTCTTCCCTAATGAAGTGGTCAAGGAGGTAGTTGACAAAGCCGAAATGGAGAATAGAAATCTTCTCCAGAAGTGGGACATGTCATCTAAACACAAGTCTTCCTCGGATGCGGGTCCCCAACCTAAGAGGAAGGCCAGGAGACCCAGACTACCCTCTCGGCCTGCCCAGCAATAACATTCCACAGTCGCCATGACTGCGGTGTCCCAAGTGGTTGCTCAACCGCAAACCACATTCCAGTTGGTGCCTCAACAGCTGGTTGCCCAGTCACCAGCATTTAACCCTGTTTTCAAAAGGCAAACCACTACCTTTCGTCCTAAAGGTAGAGGCTCCAGATGAGGCTCCTCAAAACAACCCTCACGAGGTAAGGGAGGACGCGGTCAGGGAGGTAAATCCTCCGGACAATCGAAGCAATGAAATGCTTCAGGTAGGAGAAAGGCTCCAACATTTTTAGGATCGTTGGACCTTCGATCCTTGGTCCCACAGCCTAATTAAGAACGAACTTCGATGGAGCTGGAGCAAGCCTTCACCATCATTTCCTCAATTCTTCCAACACTCCAGCCCCTCACTGGAAGAATATACCCTAGAACTATTGGGCAAGCAGGTAATAAGGAAGGCAAAGTCCATCAAATTCCAGGGAAGGCTGTTTTGTGCCCCGAAGAGGGACTCAGACAAACTCAGATTCATTCTGGACTTGTCGCCACTCAACAAGTTCATCGAGAACAGCAAGTTAAGAATGTTAACCCTTCAGCACATAAGGACCCTGTTACCAAAGGGGGCATACACAGTCTCAATAGACCTGGCAGATGCTTACTGGCATATTCCAGTCAACCACCCTCTCTCTTCCTACCTAGGATTCAAGCTACAGAAGAAAAAGTACGTCTTCAGAGCCATGCCCTTAGGACTAAATACAGCTCCAAAGATATTCACGAAACTTGCAGACGCAGTCGTTCAACAACTACGCCAAGAAGGCGTTCAGCTAGCAGCGTACCTGGACGACTGGCTGGTGTGGGCAGCATCCAGGATGGCTTCTCTGCAGGCATCCAAGAAAGTGATGCAGTTCCTGGAAAATCTGGAACTTAAGATCAACTTCAAGAAGTGTCGACTTTCTCCAGCTCAGGAAGTCACACCACCTCTCCATTCCCCCAGGGAAGAGGAGAGAGATCGTAGGATCTGTCAAGAGACTACTGAAATATGACAGGATCTCAAGACGTCAATAGTAAAGAGTACTGGGCTTTCTACAGTTAGCAGCAGTGACAGACCCAGTGCTAAAAGCGCAGCTGAAAGATGCGTCAGGAGTCTGGAGTAGATACGCATAAAACACTCAAAGAGATAAAAAAAGACCGATAACGACCTTATTATGATCACGTCTCAAGCCATGGTCGAAGGCCAAGAACCTAACGAGGACTGTGTCCTTACAACCACCTCCGTCATCGATAACCATCCACACGGATGCCTCGACGGAAGGATGAGGAGGTCACTCCCATCAAAGGAAAGTCCAAGGGACTTTGTCTTCTCTGTTCAAGACCTTTCACATCAACATTTTGGAGGCCATGGCAGTCCTTTTGACATTGAAAAAAACTCTCCCCTCGCAGATCAGCCCACGTCAGGCTGATCCTGGACAGCAAAGTGATAATGAGATGTCTGAACCGATAAGGCTAGAGAGTGCCCCATATCAACCATGTGATATTGGACATCTTCCGTCTGGCGGAAAAGAAGAGATGGCACTTATCAGCAGTTCACCTTCAAGTGTTCCGCAATGTGACGGCAGACGCTCTATCCAGGCTCAAGCCGATAGTCAGAATGGTCCCTAGACGCGCAGACTCATTCTCCTTCATCTTGGAACAAGTCCCGGAACTGCAGATAGACCTCTTCGCAACGAGCAACAACAAGAAACTACCTCGATATGTAGCCCCATACGAGGCCCCTCTAGCAGAGGTGACGGACACCATGTCCCTCGATTGGAATAGATGGAACCGGATTTAATTGTTCACTCCTACCAATCTCCTACTGAAGGTCCTCAACAGGCTGAGATCCTTCCGAGGAATGGCAGCTCTATTGGCTCCCAAGTGGCTAAAGAGCAACTGGCTCCCTCTGAAGCTGAGGCTGGTCCCTCTACCGAACCCAGCACTATCTCAGGTTCAGAAGTCGACTGTCTTCGCTTCATCACAGAGAACCCAAAACCTTCATCTCATGATTTTCTCACTTTAGCGGTTAAGAAATGATTTGGGATCTCAAGAGGCCGTATATACTTCTCAGAAGAATATAAGTCCAAGTCAACCAGAAGACAATATGAATCGTCTTGGAAAAAGTGGGTTGCTTTCGTCAAAGCAAAAGGACCGAAAGAAATCTCAATAGACTTTTGTCTGTCCTTCTTTATCCACCTTCATGAACAAGGTCTGGCAGCCAACATGATAACTACGTGTAAGTCGGCTCTGACTAGACCTCATCTATACGCCTTCCAAGTGGACCTGTCGAACGAAATCTTTGACAAGATCCCAAAGGCATGTGCTAGACTTAGGCCTGCATCTCCTCCGAAGCCCATTTCATGGTCCTTGGACAAGGTCCTACATTATACTTCAACAGTGAACAATGAAGATTGTTCTCTTAAAGGATCTAACTCAAAAAGTTATTTTTCTGTTTGCTATAGCCTCAGGGGCTAGAGTTAGTGCAATAGTGGCCCTATCCAGAAACGAGGGCCATATTCAGTTCACAGAAGTGGGAGAACTGAATCTTTTTCCTGATCCAACCTTTCTCGCCAAAAACGAGATACCCACTAAGAGATGGGGTCCCTGGAGAATCTGCCCTCTGAAGGAAGATGTCTCTCTGTGTCCAGTAGAATGACTAAAGGTCTATCTTCAAAAAACTTCAGACTTCAGGGGAAGACAGCTCTTTAAAGGAGAAACTTCAGGATCAAACTTATCCCTAAAACAACTGAGGGCGAAGCTCACCTACTTTATTCGCAGAGCGGATCCTGACAGTACACCCGCAGGTCATGATCCAAGAAAAATTGCTTCATCACTGAACTTTTTTCAGTATATGGACTTTGAGTGTCTTCACTCATACACTGGATGGGAGTCATCCAGATTGTTCTATAAAAATTTTGCAAAGCAAGTGCATGAATTGAAGCATTATGTGGTGGCAGCAGGTAGTGTATTAAAACCTGTTGTCTAGTACTGCGAAGAACAGTGAATTGATTAGGACTCTCAATTACGGTGAAAAGGTGTTGACACCTTCCAGTGCAATACTTTTTAAGTGGGTGAGATAGCCATGTCGTCCTGATGGAAGGTTAGTATAAGTAGCTTCCTAGGGTATATTTGACTACAGTGATATTCCCAGAGAATTTACCTTTAGGTCTCCAGAATTATAACTCCTGGCCCGAATATCCTTAAAGTTTCCTTTAAGGATATCGCATAATGTCAGGGGACGTATATGTTGATACGACACATAGCAATCTTCACCCCGAATAGCATTTTCGCTTCGAGGGGGAAAGTGGCAAAAATAGAAGGGGAGCCATTATCAAGGTACCCTTCCTCTGTTACTACCTTGAGTATCTAGATGGGGCCATCGTCGCCGCCTTGTAGCGTTGAGCAAGGTGCTACAGATATAGTAGTTTCGGGAAAGATCCTGCCAAGGCCTATTCTTAGAAAGGAGGATGGGTCCATCAGGACAACATGGCTATCTCACCCAAAAATTTATTTTTTGCTTAGCTCAAAATTCATTTTTTGGGCTCAGGCCATGTCGTCCTGATGGAAGGTTACCAGAGCATTATTAGAAAGTACTGTATCTGTGGATTTCCAAATGTGCCTTAACCTCAAGATAATATTTCCTTGGTCATGCAGACCATAGAGACATATTACGTTACCGTTATACGTCATTATTTCTAATCATGAACTATGTCAGTGCTTCCTGCCCCCTACAGGGAAGAGTCATACCAGACTCGGGAAAAGTCTCGAGGTTTGCATATCCCATATGAAGAAACCTAGCAACAAACGCATACAGGTCTCACTGTATACAAAGTCAGTCGAAGTTTGTATTCTCAATACGAACAAAGGTTTACATAGGCCACCATAGCATCCAAGGCATACAAGCTTAGCTGTATGCAACAGCAGACAAGTTTGTATCCGTGCAGAGAAAGGTTGTATTCATGTAAAAACAAAGTATTTATATTGTTCACATGTCAATATGCAGGTTATTAGGGAATAAATAATGCTTACACATATCTTTATTTATTTAAATTTGGGGTGAAATAAGATGCAAATACCAATCAAATATTTATTGTTAATCAATAAATAGTAATTCAACTAGGACAAGGTTTCCCAGCTTCTACTGCCTTTATCACTGCCTTGAACCCTTTTTCCGCAAAGGGAAAGGCCAGTGTAGCTGGAGCAAGAAAAGAAGGGTCTGCGAGCACAGGACTAGTCTACTAGACCACGGGGAGAAGGTGGCAATATCATATAACCCCTTCAGAATGCTAGCCATTAAAGCCTGAGCTTTTCCATGGTCAAGAACTATGACCTCTTTCGGCTCTGTCTCCTCCTTAGACACAGGTTCGCCTTCAGACGAACGAAGCAGTCTGGGTAAGACTCAAAGCAGGGCCAAAAGTCGACATCTTCAATGAGGACGGCTCCCAGCTTCTCTGAAATAAATATCTTCCCGTTTGTGATCGGCATGTACTCTGCATGCCTCCATGGGTTTACTTCAGAACATGAAGGAAGATCCTTCACGTTGAGTCTCTTCTGAGACCTGCGGAAGGCTGCGAGATGGTGTATCTCCTTCCTCGATGCAGCTTCCCTTTCTTCATTCTGCTTCTGAAGATTCTCCATCATTGACATGAGGCTAACCATGGCTTTTCCCATTTCTTCAGATGGAGGAGTAGAAAACGTAGAGGGCACTGGTTCTGGGGCTGGAACAATCGAAACGGACATCGATTCGACTTCATCCTCTTCGGTTTCAGGAACCAATGTAGACTCCTCTTCCTGACCCTCCGCAAGAGGGTCATTCTCAGTGTGTTCCGACACCTCTGACATCCTCTCATCTAGATGGATGTCCTTCATCGCATCCGAGACATCCGTATCCCGTATCTACGGAAATCTAGACGCAAGGGATCCCAGGGTGAGACTGTGGTATGACGGCATACGCAGATGCCTTAGGGAACAGATAGGCCCGCATCCGTTCATTCGGAAGGTAAGGCCCCGTGTCGCTCTTCTGGAAGCCCCGGACCCATATACGCAGCTTACTCCGTGCTGCATCCCTTGACTCTGTTGTCTTAGGGTCATCGAAGGCATCAGTAACCAAGGCTTTGCATACATTGCATACCTGGGGGTCCCAATACTTGAGAGTTCCCTTGGTAATGGAACAGAGGGAGCGCGCCCTGCACTCCTCATGGCCGCAGAAGTCCTTGCTCCTGACGTTGCAGAAGACTCGCAGGCACTTAGGGTGGTCCTCCTGTAAAGAGAGGAAAAGTAAATGAGTATATGGTAGTTCATCTCACTCGATAAACTATATAAATATTATTATTATTTTGCATTTTATTGCATATAGCTTAGGATGGACAAGCTAGAAACGAATTAGGAAAGACACATACATGTGTTTTCTGTCCAGCCAATTGCTGTGACCTCCCTCAAAATTAAAGCCTAGGGTTATCCTATTCAGGAGGCCCAATAGAAGTGTTCTACCCTTTAAGGATAGATAAGTGTAACTTAACACTGACTTCCCAAAGGTTTAATAATGAGGATTATTTGTAACTGACCATCTATCAGTGTATGGAGAGAAATTTTCTTTCCTTATATATCAGTGTATGGAAAGAAATTTTCTTTCCTTTTATAGCATGGTCTCAACAATAGACTGTGCATGGACACACAGAGTATGTTGGAAATTTAACTACTGTATACTTTATACTATAGTTTTCTGTTTGCAGTATGATCTATACTGCAAATATACTGGCTACTGTGTAGTCATATGCTGTAGTTTTAGTCGGCATGTTGCCGGCAAGGCTAGCACCTGGGGCAAAGTTCAGCCGGCGGGTTGCCAGCCGCTGGAGGGTCGCCAGCTGTTGGGCCACTAGTCCAGCCGGCTTCTTGCCGGTCAGGGTAGTGACCGGCAGCCTGAACCCGGCTGGCCCTTGCCAGCCAAGTCAGTCATGCTGGCAGCTTGCTGGCTGCCGGTGCACTAGTCCAACCAGCACCTTGCCGGCTATGATAGTGGCCGGCAGATGCCGGTTAGATTAGTATCCGGCGGCACTAGCCGATAGAGAGAGAGAAAGCAAGTAGTGAAGGATGATGTAAGAGCTCTGTCTTACTCCCTTCCTCCAGAATGAGGGTTCAAATGGAAGGGGAGAATATATTGTTCAGGCTTCCACCCATCCACAAACCATTGCCGATCTCTGCCGTCCACAGTTTTGTGAATGGCAGTCCAAGAGAGGACTGAAGAACACTCTACAGTAAAGGGATCCTCTGCCGGCAGCCGGCCCAGCTGGTACAGCTCTCCCGGAGCCTTGCGTCCATAAGGGAAAAAACTGAGCAACTAGGCCACTACAAGCAGAAGCCCCAGCCGACCCCACAACCTGCCGGCAAGTGGTGAGATTGTAGGACGACAGCCATAGGGTTGCAATAGCTAGGCCATCACTAAAGGACAGAGGGGGAGGGAAAAGGGTCCTGTATGAGGTGTGGAAGGAGCCGGCAAGGTTGCCGGTCCTACCACACCCTTAAGAAACTCTCTTTCAGTATCAGCGCCATCCTAGGCGGCAGGAGAATATCTATTTTCCAGCCTAGGGTCTGCCAATACAGTTCAGGGGCCGGCAGCAATCTTGCCGCCACCCCTTAACAAGAGAGAAACAGAGTTCCAGTGCCGGCGCCATCCTAGGCGGCAGAAGAGCGTCTATTCTTCAGCCTAGGGTCTGCGAGCACAGGACTAGTCTACTAGACCACGGGGAGAAGGTGGCAATATCATATAACCCCTTCAGGTGCGGTCTAGGGGGGTCTAGCCTCCTATGCCGGCAGCGTAGTCCGACAGGGGAATGACTATTCACCCTGCCAGCCCGCTGCCAGCACAAGTCTATATACTCTGAGGTTCTCACCGAAACCCAAAACCTGCTATCTGCGGCTAAGGGAAGGGACAAAAAATCCTAGCCTAGTCCTGCCTGAATGACAACTCGAGGCACGATTAACTAGAGTTGTAGCCTAAGGCTACACTCAGAGGGCAGGAGGGATTACCCTTATATCTCCACTGGAGACGAATATCACTTTATATAATAATTCTAGGAGATGTCTATCTCCGCCTGAATTGATAAAACTATACATGAGGGTAACCGGGGAACATGTATGAAAGTATACTAAAGCCACTAGGCTAGTAGCCCAGTGGCAGCGAGAATCGACTACCTTAATCACGGAAATTCTCTCATATACTATCTCAGAAGAGGAAATTTTATATGCTATCAATGTATCTCACATATATGAATTACCTAAATAGCTTCATTTAAATTTAATAACACTAGCAATGTCTATTATATCATGCATGAAAGTAAACTAAAACGCCTAGCAAGGTTCAGTTACCTAAATCGCCGAAACTAATATGAATACAATCGGCATAATATAATTAACTCCTAGGTATGAAGACTAAATAGCTATCTTTATTCATGCTATTTATACCGGGAAAGTCGTTCTGGCTAACTAAATAACTAATGCGTTACGAACAACAGCGCCCATGACGCCTACGGTTCAGGCAACAGCTCTTCCACTAAGTTTAACTTAATTTGACTTAATTTCACTGTGAGGCAAGAGCTAAAAATTATACAATGTAAAGATCAAATACTCAATTTTCCAGAGGCAGAAGAGACTGGAGATTGCATGATAAATCAAAGAAATCCAAAAGCAACGAGAGAGCAACCGGGAAAATCACCGAACAAATCGCTACAGATAAGGGAATAAACATGGCGGCGACGATGGCACCATCTAGATACTCAAGGTAGTAACGGAGGAAGGGTACCTTGATAACGGCTCCCATTCTATTTTTGCTACTTTCCCCCTCGAAGCGAAAACGCTATTCGGGGTGAAGATTGCCATGTGTCGTATCAAGATATACGTCCCCTGATATTACGCAATATCCTTAAAGGAAACATTAAGGATATTCGTGCCAGGAGTTAGAATCCTGGAGACCTAAAGGTAAATTCTCTGGGAATATCACTGTAGTCAAATAGACCCTAGGAAGCTACTTAAAGGAACCTTCTATCAGGATGACATGGCCTGAGCCCAAAAATCTCAGGTGTAGAATTGTACAGATAACAATCGTGCCGTGTGTACCTTACACAGTGTTGATGATATCCAACATTTACAGAAAACTCTATTAGAAAATTTTATTAAATTTTCAAATTTCATAGTGGCACGAATAATTTCTTCCTAATCAGGTAAAAATTTTTTTTTCTGTATTAAGTTATATATATGTATAATTCTCTTAATATATATTAATATATATTACAAGTGTTATTCTATCTTTAGTCATTTATCGTGAATAAATGTCTATTAAAGTGTAATTGCGTCTTATTTTGCCCCAAAATTAACACAAATAAAGTATAGCCAGAGTTCTCTTACTTACCTACCTAAGTAAACCTCATATTATTGTATGTTTATGGACAATAAATATAGTTGATACTTTTGTTCCAACAGTATATACAAACCGTGAGACTCTTGTATATCTAGTTGATACTATGTTTGTTCATACAGTATATGCAAACCTTGAGACCCATTTTCTACTGTCTAGTATGACTCTTCCCTGCAGGGGGCAGGAAGCCCTAACATTGTCTATGATTAGTGGTGATGACGTATAACGGTAACATCATGTCTCAATGGTCCAGATGACCATAGGAAAATTTGTCCCAAGGTTAAGGCACCTATGAAAATCCACAGATACAGTACTTTCTAGTAATTATCTGGTAAATTTCTATCAGGACGACATGGCTTGAGCCCAAAAAACGGATTTTGAAGCGAAGCGAAAAATCTATTTTTGGGTGAGATAGCCATGTCGTCCTGATGGACCCGCCCTCATTTTCCATAGAAAAGGCCTAGGCAAGATCCCTCCCGAAACTACTATATCTGTAGCACCATGCTCAATGCTACAAGGAATAAGCGCCATCTTGAATACTCCTAATAGTACGGGAGGAAGGGTGACCTTGATAAAGGCTCCCCTTCTGTTTTTGCCACTCTTCCCCCTCGAAACGAAAACGCTATTCGGGGTGAAGATTGCTATGTGTCGTATCAAGATATACTCTCACCTGATATTATGCGATATCCTTAAAGGAAAATTTTAAGGATATTCGCGCCAGGAGTTAGAATTCTGGAGACCTAAAGGTCAATTCTCTGGGAATATCACTTTAGCCAAATATCCCTTAAAAAGCTACAAATAGGAACCTTCCATTAGGACAACATGGCTATTTCACCCAAAAATAGATTTATCCCTCCTATGGGAAAGACGGGCGGGTCCATCAGGATAACATGGCCATCTCACCCAAAAATTAATTTTTCACTTCGCTTCAAAATCTTTTTTTTTGGGCTCAAGCCATGTCGTCCTGATGGAAGTGTACCAAAGAATTACTAGAAAGTACTTTATCTGTGGATTTGTATAAGTGCCTTAACCTTGGGACAATTTTATATGGCCATACAGACCATTAAGAAATATGACAATACTGTTATACGTCATTACCTCTAATCATAGGACAATGTTAGGGCTTCCTGCCCCATGCAGGGAAGTGTCCTGCTAAACAGTAAAAAGAGTCTCAAGGTTTGTATATTGTAGGAACAAATGTAAGTATCAGTCAGAATTACTTGTTTCATTTATTCCAGTAATATAAGGTTTACTTAGGAAATTAAGTAAATAACTCTAGCTATCTTTTTTGTGCTATTTACAGGGCAAAATAAGATGCAATTATACTTTTAGTCCTTTATTTAGGCGAAATGAGTAAATAACAAATGTAATTAAAAATAGAATTATAAATGCAACAGTTACAGATGAAGTTTTTCTACCTGAAAGGGAAGAAAAGGTTAATGCCACCTTAAAAATTGAAAAATTTGGAAAATTTATCAATATAATTTCAGTAAATATTGCATACTATTAACACTGTGTACAATGTACACACGGCACAAGTGTTATCTGCATAATTGTTCACCTGAAAATTTGAACAGTCCTAGTGTCACCTTAGTGACACTCATATAAAAGATATTGCACTGGAGGTGTCAATACCTTTTCACCGGAATTGAGTCCCAATCAATTCACTGTTCATCGCAGCACTAGACGACAGGTTTTACTACACTACCTGCCGCCACCACGTAATACTTGAATTCGTGCACTTGTTTCGCATAATGTTTGTAAAACACTCTAGAGGACTTCCATCCAGTATATAAGCGAAGACACTTGAGGTCCATATACTGAAAGAAGTTCAGTGAGGAAGCAATTTTTCTTGGATCATGACCTGCAGGTGTACTGTCGGGATCCGCTCTGCAAATAAAGTAGGTGAGCTTCGCCCTCAGTTCTTTCAGGGATAAGTTTGATCCTGAGGTTTCTCCTTTGAAGAGCTGTCCTCCCCTGAAGTCTGAAGTTCTTCGAAGATAGACCTTTAGACATTCTACTGGACATAGAGAGACATCTTCCTTCAGAGGGCAGATTCTCGAGGGACCCCATCTCTTAGTGGGTAGCTCATTCTTGGCGAGAAAGGTAGGATCAGGGAAGAGATTCAGTTCTCCCGCTTCTGTGAACTGAATATGGCCCTCATCTCTTGATAGGGCAACTATTTCACTAACTCTAGCCCCTGAGGCTAAAGCAAACAGGAAAAGAACTCTTTGAGTAAGATCCTTAAGAGAACAATTTTCATTGCTTAGGGATGAGGCATAATGTAAGACTTTGTCCAAAGACCATGAAATGGGCTTCGGAGGTGCTGCAGGTCTAAGTCTAGCGCATGCTTTCTGGATCTTGTTAAAGATTTTGTTCGTCAGGTCCACTTTGAAAACGTATAAAAGAGGTCTAGTCAATGCTAGGCCTTGTTCATGTAGGTGGATGAAGAAGGAAAGGCAGAAGTCTATTGAGACTTCCTTCGGGTTTTTTGCTTTGACAAAAGCAACCCACTTTTTCCGAGATGATTCGTATTGTCTTCTAGTTGACTTTGACTTGTTTTCTTCTAGGAAGTCTATACTGCTTTTTGAGATCCCAAATCTTTTCTTAACTGCTAAGGTGAGAAAATCATGATATGAAGGTTTTGGGTTCTCTGTGATGAAGCGAAGACAGTCGACTTCTGAGTTGAGATAGAGCAGGGTTTGGTAGAGGGACTTGCCTCAGCTTCAGTTCCATTACCAGAGGAAACCAGTTGCTCTTTGGCCACTTGGGGGCTACTAGAGCTGCTGTTCCCTTGAAGGATCTCAGCTTGTTGAGGACCTTCAGTAGGATATTGGTCGGAGGGAACAGGTAAATCCTGGGGCATTCGTTCCAGTCGAGGGACATAGCATCCATCGCCTCCGCTAGAGGGTCCTCGTATGGGGCTACATACCGAGGTAGTTTCTTGTTTTCGCTCGTCGCAAAGAGATCGATCTGCATTTCCGGGACTTGTTCCAAGATGAAGGAGAATGAGTCTGCGTCTAGAGACCATTCTGACTCTATCGGCTTTAGCCTGGATAGAGCATCCGCCATCACAATGCAGAACCCTTGTAGGTGGACTGCTGATGAGTGCTATCTCTTCTTTTTCGATAAAGGAAAGATGGCTAACATCACATGGTTGATGTGGGGCAATCTCGAGCCTTGTCGATTCAGAGATTTCAATATCACTTCGCTGTCTGAGATCAGGCCTGATGTGGGCTGATCTGCGAGGGGAGAGTTTTTTCAATGACAAGAGGACTGCCATGGCCTCCAGAATATTGATGTGAAAGGTCTTGAACAGGGAAGACCAAGTCCCTTGGGCTTTCCTTTGGTGGGAGTGACTTCCTCATCCTTCCGTCGATATGCCTGTCTGGATAGTTACCTATGGTAGAGGTGGTAGCAAGGGCACGGTTCTCGTTAGGCTCTTGACCTTCGACCACGGCTTGAGAAGTGATCGCAGTAAGGCCGGTATCAGTCTTTGTAAATCTCTTCGAGCGTTTGATGCGTATCTTCTCCAGACTCCTGCCGCATCTTTCAACTGTACTCTTAGCACTGGGTCTGTTACTGCTGCAAACTGGAGAGAACCCAGTACGCTTTCCTGTCGGTGTCTTGAGATCCTGTCGGATTAAAGTAGTCTCTTGACAAACCCCGAAATCTCTCTCCTCTTCACTGGGGGAATAGAGAGACTTCAGTTGCAATGGATTCCCAACCATTGAAACTCCTGAGCCGGAGAGAGTCAGGACTTCTTGAAGTTGATCTTGAATCCTAGATGTTCCAGGAACTGGATCACCTTCTTGGATGCTTGCAGACAAGCCATCCTGGATGCCGCCCACACCAGCCAGTCGTCCGGGTACGCTGCTACCTGAACACCTTCTATGCGAAGTTGTTGAACGACTGCGTTTGCAAGTTTCGTGAAGATCCTTGGGGCTATGTTTAGTCCGAAGGGCATGGCTCTGAAGACATACATTTTCTTCTCTAGCTTGAATCCTAGGTAGGAAGAGGGGGCGGCTGACTGGGAGATGCCAGTAAGCATCTGCTAGGTCTATTGAGACTGTGTACGCCCCTTTTGGTAACAGGGTCCTTATGTGCTGAAGGGTTAACATCCTGAACTTGCTGTTCTTGATGAACTTGTTGAGTGGCGACAAGTACAGAATGACTCTGAGTTTGTCCGAGTCCTTCTTGGGAACACAAAACAGCCTTCCCTGGAATTTGTTGGACTTTGCTCTCTTTATAACCTGTTTGCTCAAGAGTTCTAAGTTATTTTCTTCCAATGAGGGGCTGGAGTGCTGGAAGAATTGAGGAAATGATGGTCGAAGCCTGCTCCATCTCCATCCTAGTCCAGAAGCTTGCTCCATCTCCATCCTAGTTCATTCTTGATTAGGCTGTGGGCCCAAGGATCGAAGGTCCAACGATCCTGAATGTGTTGGAGTCTCCCTCCTACCTGAAGCATCTCATTGCTTCAATTGTCCGGAAGGTTTACCTCCCTGACCGCGTCCACCCTTACCTCGTGAGGGGTGTCTTGAGGAGCCCCGTCGGAAGCCTCTACGTTTGGGACGAAAGGTAGTGGTTTGCCTCTCAAACCCAGGGTTGAATGCTGGTGACTGGGCAACCAGCTGCTGAGGCACCACTTGGAATGTGGTTTGTGGTTGAGCAACCTCTTGGGGCCCCACAGTCATGGTGACTGTGGGATGTTGTTGCGCAGGCCGAGAGGGCAGTCTAGGTTTCATGATCTTCCTCTTAGGTTGGGGACCGGCATCCAGGGAAGACTTGCGCTTTGATGAGCTGCCCCACATCTGGAGAAAGTTCCTATTCTCCGTGGCAGCTCTATCAACTACTTCCTTGACCACCTCATTTGGGAAGAGGTCTTTACCCAAGATATTGGAAGATATCAGTTTCCTGGGTTCGTGTTTTACTGTCGCTGCAGCAAACACAAACTCTCTACACGCTCTCCTAGCCTTCATTAAGGCGTAAAGGTCGTTTACTAAGGTGGCCATGTGCATTTTGGCCAGGACCATGAGCATATCTGAGGTGCTTTTCAGACCTGCACACATCTCGATGCAGTTCTGTAGGGATAGGGATGCCGCCAGTCTCTCCTCCGTCTCTTGCTCCCTGCGCAAGAGAAATTCTGACAGTTTCGGGAGATTCTCTCTGAACTGTTGTCCCGCGATATTTGCATCCAACTTCCCTACTGAGAAGGTTAGGTGGACTTCTTTCCATTCCTTATCTTCCATGGGCAGGGGTAACAACAGAGGCCTACACTCCTCTAGTGCAGTGCATGGTTTGCCTGCCTCCACTGCCTTGGCAACAGCTTTAAAAGCCTTCGACATAAAGGGGAAGGCTATTGAAGCAGGAGCAAGAGAGGTAGGGTGCTTCTTGCTCAAGGCGGAAACTTTCGAGTTTGTGTAACCCACCCTCTTCAGATTGCTCGACAAGAGAGCCTGTGCCTTATCATGGTCGAATACCATGACCTCCTTCGGTTCCGTCTCCTCTTTTGACGCTGGCTCCTGCTTCAGTCGAATGAAGCATTCTGGGTAAGCATTAAAGCTTGGCCAGAACTGGATGTCATCTAAGGGGATGGCTCCCATCTTCTCCGAGATGTAGAGTTTGCCGTTAGTAATCGGCATAAACTCTGCATACCTTCAGGGATTGGTTTCTGAGCAGGATGGGAGGTCTTGGACTCTGGGTCGCTTGTATAACCCTCGGGAGGCGGTGAGTGGAGCTTCACGGAACTCTCTCTCGAGTATCGCTTCCCTTGCTTCGCCTTGCTTGTGAATGTTCTCCATTAAGGCCGTAAGATGGGCCAGAACTGCCTGGATCATGTTGTCCAATGGAGGGGTAGAAGCTGAAGATGTCGAGGGTAACGGCTCCGGTGCCAGCATAGACGGAAGGGACTCCGACTCGACACCATCTTCTTCTTCCAGAGGTAGAGTAGACTCCTCCTCGGGATCATCCTTCAGTAGATCCTTTTCAGTGTCCATTGACACTTCAGACATCCTTTTCTCCTGGTGGATGTCCATCCCTTGCAACGCCTCACTGACATCCGTCTCGATGGCAATGTGGACGCAGGGAGGTCCAGGTCGTGCCGGGGGCACAACAGCTGCACTACCCGCTTTCGGGAACAGCAAGCTACGCATCCTGTCGTTAGGTAGGTACGGTCCCGGAGAATTCTTCTGGAACCCTCGCACCCATTTGCGCGGCTTTTCTCGTGCTGCATCCCTCGACTCCGTTGACTTGGGGTCGTCGAAACCTTCAGTCACCAAGGTCCGACAGATGTTGCAGTTTTGGGGGTCCCAGTACCGCAGGGTTTCGGTAGTGATGGTGCAGGGGGCATGAGACCTGCAGGCTTTGTGATCATAGAAGTTCCTACTACTATGGTTGCAGATCACATTACATTTCATTTGGGGTTCCTCTTGTAAAGAAAGGGAAATTAAATGAGTATGCGGTTGTTTATCTCGCATGATAAACAGGTTATGCAAAATATTAATATTTTAACCATTATAGCTTAGGATAGTAAGCTAGAAGGGAAATAGGAAAGACACATACTTGTGTCTCCTTTCCAGCCAATTGCTGTGACCTCCCCAAATATTAAAGTTATAGAGTTTCCTTTATGAGGGAAATCTCAAAAGAGAAGGGTTCTATCCTCTAGGGATAGAATAAGTGTATTCTAATACTGACACTTCTTAAATTATTTAATATTGTGGGGTAAATTATTACATGATTACTAATTAATGTATTGAAGGAATTCTTTTCTTTCAATATAGTATTGGTCTCAACAATAGACTGTGCAAGAATAAACAAGGTATGTTGGAAAATAACTACTGTATAATATATACTATAGTTTTCTGTCAGCAGTATATACTATACTGCAAATATACTGGCTACTATATAATCATATACTGTAGTTCAGCCAGCATATTGCCGGCTAGGCTAGCACCTGGCGGCACGGTCCGGCCAGCAACATACCTGACGGCACTGGTCCAGCCGGCATGCCGCCGACTCAGTAAGTACCTGACGGCACCGGTCCAGCCGGCAGCATCTGGCGGCACTAGCTGACAGAGAGAGAGAAAGCATGGAGTGAAGGGCTGCCTTATCAAAATGTATGTTTACCAAAAATAAGGGTGTAAGTACATAACCTTACTGCCTTCCTCCAGAATGAGGGTTCATATGGAAGAGGAGAATGCATCATTCAGGCTTCCATCCAGCCACAAGATCTGTTGCCAGTCCCTGCCGGTTTCAGGGATGTGGATGGCAGTCCAAGAGAGGACTGAAGAACACTCAACAGCAGAGGGGTCTCCCATCGGCAGCTGTCACAGCCGGCACAACCTTTCCCGGAGCCTTGCATCCATTAGGGAAAGACTGAGTGACTATACAGCTGCTCATGTAGTAGCCCGGCCGGCACCACAATCTACCCGGCAAGCGGTGAGATTGTAGGACGATGGCCACAAGATTGCGATAGCTAGGCCATCGCTAAAGGACAGAGAGGGGCAGGGAAAAGGGTCTTGTATCAAGTGTAGGAGAAGGCGGCAGGATTGCCGACACTTCCACACAAGGGTGAAACTTTGTTTCAGTATCGGCGCCATCCTAGGCGGCAGAAGAATGTCTATTCTTCAGCATATAGTCTGCCGAAAAAGGACTAGTCTTCTAGACCGCAGGGGAGAAGGTGGCAGCATCATACTTCCACTTCAAGTGCAGCCTAGTGAGGCTATGCCAACAGCTCTAAGCCGGCATGGGAGCGACTACTCGCCCTGCTGCTCGGCCGCCAGCAAAAAGACTGAATACTCTGAGGTTCTGTCGAAAACCCAAGCCGGGATACTCACCGGCAAGGGTGGGAGACAGAAAACACTAGCCTAGTCAAGCCGGAGTGAACTACTCTATGGCAAGACTAAGATAGGGTTGTCGCCTATGGTGGCACTCAGAGGGAGGGAGGGATTACCCTTAAATCTCCACAGGAGACAAGTATTGAGTTATATAATTGGTTTTAGGAGATATACTATCTCCTGTTGAATTGATAAAACGATACACGAGGGTAAACGGGGATAATGTATAAAAGTATACTTGTTGTGACATTAAAAGACTTGGCTGCTTCTACCCAAGCTTTATTCAACTTAAACTTCAGTAGATTAGCCTATTCCCTGAAACAACCATGAACATAATTAGCAATGACCCCATAATAAATGTAATACAAACTCTGTTAGATCCTCAAAGTAAATCTAATTAAACCAAATAGATACAAATGGAATAAACAAAAGGAAATACAAAAGAAACAGAGAATTACTTGATAAGTAGCTTTGACTGTCCCTTCATCAGGTAAGTAAACGAAGTATGAAAAGATCACCAGACAAACAGTTCAGAGTGAGGTATGAAAGAGCAAAAGGACAAAACAATATCATTACATTCTTCCCCTCTAGATATAAAATTGGTTATATCACTTTGTAAGTAATCAATCCCAACCATATCGGTTCGGAGCCCTTGACACCCGGATTGATCTACAAACTGGAGGTGATGCAGCCTCTGTTCTAATTTCAGCTTCTGGGTGAAGTCCAATACCTTCTGGAAACTCTTGATGGGTTGTCATGGGTGACACTGGAGATTGAGATGGTATGGCCTCTAGTGACAATGAAACAGAAGGTAGTTCTTGATTTTCAGAAACAGAATTATCCCTAGGGCATGGGGCCAAGACACGTAAGGAAACCGTTGACTCTCCTCCGCTGGGATGTCTAATGTTAGCATATGCTGGCTTAGCAGATAATAGTTCAACTTCATCCACAAGGGGTTAATTTTTGCTAGTTCTGACAAACTTCCTCAATAATACAGGTCCTGACGACATAAGCCAAGAAGGCAGAGAGCTCCCCGAGGATGAGCGGCGCGGAAATCCTAAAATGTGTTCATGGGGTGTGACATTAGTTGCTGTCAACAGAAGGGATCTAAGTGAATGTATCACATCAGTGAGTACTAATTCCCAGTGCTGATTGGGAAGATTTCGAGACCTGAGTGCCAGCTGGATTGCCTTCCATACAGTACCATTGAGCATCTCCACTTGCCCATTACCGATTGGATGAAAAGGGGTAGTTCGACTTGTTTCAACACCCTTCTGTGCGAGATAGGTTTTGAGCTCCCTGGACATGAATGAGGTTCCTTGATCCAAATGTATATACTGAGGCATCCCACACAGTCTGAATATTTGTTCTAAGCACTTAATCACTGTAGTTGTGTTCATGTTGGGACATGGAAAAGCAAAACGAGAATATTCATCAACTACAATAAGTAGATATGGGTTTTCGTGAGGCCGTCAGAACTGGTCCTTTAAAGTCAATGCTTAATCTCTCCATTGGCTGTGTCACCTTGATGAGTTTTCCTTCTTGGAATTTGTAGAATCTTGGTTTCAATTCTGCACATATCCTGCAAGAAGCTCAGACCTTCTTAACATCCTCAGTGGAAAAGGGAAGATTTTTCGATCTCACAAAGTGCAACAAGCAAGTCACTCCTGGATGGCACAGATTCCCATGTAGTTCAGTAAAGGTAGAGGACGTAGAAACCACGGAACCGCAAAAAGCTCGGGTGAAGGCATCAGGAACCACATTCTCTTTACCGGGGCGATAATGCATTGTATAACTGAAGGCTGCGAGTTCCATCCGTCATTCCTGGATCTTATTATTCTTAACTTTAGTGCGTTTCCTGTTATCAAACATGAAGGCCACAGAACGTTGGTCTGTAACGAGATCAAAGTGTTGTCTAGTAAGAAAATGACTCCACTTATGTACAGCCTCCACGATAGCCATGGCTTCCTTCTCTACGATGTGATAGTGAACTTCACTTCCTTGTAAAGTCCTAGATATGAAGGCCAAAGGCCTGCCATTCTGGTTGAGTACTGCTGAGACTGCTACTTCCGAGGCATCACATTCCACCTCAAAAGGCAAATTTTTATCCCCAGAGTGTAGTGTTGCTCCTTCAAGTTCTTGTGCAAGTAATTCAAAAGCCTGCAAAGCTTCTTCATCTGAAGGAAATTTCTTTACTCTTGCCAGTGGTTGAATCCTAGCAGAAAGATTCTGTATCCATTTAGCGTAATAAGCAAACATACTCCTTGCCCTCTTTAAAGATTCTTGACTAGTGGGAGGTGGTAGTTCTTGTAGAGGCCAGAGTCTTTCCATGTCAGGCTTTATTACACCATTCCCTACACAGTAGCAAAATATTAATGGTACACACAGATTTAATAGTTTTAGTAGCATTGAGAGTTAGGTTCCCCTTGTTGATGACCTCAAGAAAGCGCTGCACAATCTGATCATGTTGTTCTTAACTGTGTCCAGCAATAGTGATATTGTCCAAATATAGGAAAGCACCTTGAAGTTTTCTTCTTTCACCAACTTATCCATAGTTCGTTGGAAGGCTGCAACTCCATTGGTAACTCCGAAAGGTACTCTACAGAAGTGGTACAGGCGTCCATTGGCTTCAAAAGCTGTATAATTCTTGTCTGATTCCTTTAGTGGGACTTGGTGGTAAGATTTTCAAGTCAAAAGCCGAAAATACGCAATATGTTGAGAGTTCATTAACCATGGTGTCAATCCTTGGTAATGGATAAGCATCCAGTTCTGTATACAGATTTATAGTTTGCGAATAATCAACACACATCCTTTTCTCATGCCAATTAAAGGAATCCTTAACCACCACAACTTGAGCTCTCCATGGTGATATGCTATCCTCAATAACACCCTCAGCCAAGAGACGACTAGTCTCCGCTTCAATGAATTCTTTTTCATCTTTACAGTAATGTCTTGATTTAGTGATGATAGGCTTACATTTAGGTAACAAATGCTGGAAGATAGAAGGCTCATCCATAGCAGCGGCTGCCAACGAACAGCAGGGGTTAGCAACAGATAAGTTGAGTGATGGTTTCGGCCCACCGTATTCAATAGTCACTTTCAGATGCTGCTCTTGGAAGTCCTGACCAAGTAATACTCCTGAACATAAATCTTTCATTACTGCTAGACGTGTGGATGGATAAGTTTCTCCATTAAGATGAAGAGTCAAGTCTACATTGACATAACTTGGAGAGCTTGTATGCAAAGATTTCTGTGCTAAAGCAACGTCTTTATCAGTGGGATATATTGGTAGCTTCAATTCCCATGCTACATTTTCATCTATATAACTGTCATCACTGCACGAGTCGACAAGGGCCGTCAACTTCCGTCCTTTAATTGTTGTCTAGGTAGCTGCCTGATAGAGGCTCTGAGGAAAAGAGGTACCAGCATTAGCCGCAAGAACAGATGACTGTGAGGGATCAAATACTGTAGCTGTTGTAGATTTACCTCCATATGCAGATTTAGACTGGCACGCTTTTGCAAAGTGCCCCTTCTTGCCACATTTATTGCAAATGGAATCCCGAGCAGGACAGTGTGCATGAATATGATAGGGACCTCCACAAAAAAAGCACTTTCTCTTCATGGACAGAGTAGTTGCTAATACTTGAGCTCCAGCAGTTACCTCACAGCTCTCAGACGTTGGTCCACTCTTCACATGATCATCTATAATAAGTGCATGATCCGATGTAACCATGGCAGCAGTATGCCCAACATGAGGAAGCATGTGACTGTAAAAATTAGCATTATGTTGGGCTAGGTCTAAAGAGTAAGCCTGGTCATAAGCTGCCTGCAAGTCTAGAGTTTTGTTTTTGAGAAGACGTTGCCGAATTATAGGTGAGGCCAGGCCATTTATAAAGGCATCCCTGATCAACTCCTCTCTGTATTGTTCTGCACTAACTGACTTTAAATTACAGTCCTTGTCTAATTTACGCAATTCTCTCAGAAACTCATCCAAAGTTTCCCCTGCCTTTTGTTGGCGAGTAGCAAGTAAATGTCAGGTGAATATTTCATTAGGTGCTTTAACATATAACTTTTCCAACGTGGAAATGTCAGTATCATAATCCACACAATCCTCAATGTATTCATACACATTATGACTGACATAGTTCACGAGTGTCCTTAGTTTATTTGGTGCCCTTTCACCACATTCTTGAATAAAGTTGGAAAACGTCTTGTGCCAATGCCGCCATTCCTTTGCTGCAAAAGGGAAGCTAGGGTCCAGATCCAAACAGCCAGACTTCAATAGTTTCTCCATAGTTTAAGTTGAATAAATTGTTGTGACATTAAAAGACTTGGCTGCTACTACCCAAGCTTTATTCAACTTAAACTTCAGTAGATTATTCCCTGAAACAACAATGAACATAATTAGCAATGACCCCATAATAAATGTAATACAATCTATGTTAGATCCTCAAAGTAAATCTAATTAAACCAAATAGATACAAATGGAAGAAACAAAAGGAAATACAAAAGAAACAGAGAATTACTTGATAAATTGCTCTGACTGTCCCTCCATCAGGTAAGTAAACAAAGTATGAAGAAGATCACCAGACAAACGGTAAAGAGTGAGGTATGAAAGAGCAAAGAGGACAAAACAATATTATAACAATACTAAAGCGCATAGGCTAGGGGTGAGATCTCGGTTACCTAAATCGCCAAAACTCTAACGTATACGATCGACATAAGGAAGAGGAAATTTGTATGCATAAATATATCTTTACTAGTATAATTGTGCCTAAATAGCTTTCATAATCTATTAATGCTATTACAACCAGGAATGTCGTTCTGCTAACTAAATAACACATGTATAACGAACGACAACGCCCATGGCGCCTCCGGACCGGCCAAGCTCCTATACACATTAAATTAAACTAATTTCACTGTGAAACAGGAGCTAAATATTATACACTGTAAAGAATAAATACTCAACTTTCCAGAGGCACAAGAAGCTGGAGATTGCATATTAAATCCTATCAATAATGATCAGAAACGTTAGATAACATGGAAACCCACCGTGCAAAATTGCTACTGAAATAGGAATGAGCGCCATCTTGGAGCCTCGTAATAGTACAGGAGAAAGGTTAACCATGATAATGGCTCCCCTTCTGTTTTCGCCACTCTTCCCCCTCGAAACGAAAACGCTAATCGGGGTGAAGATTGCTATGTGGCGTATCAAGATATACGTCCCCTGATATTATGCGAAATTTTAAGGATATTGGCCCAGGAGTTAGAATTCTGAAGACCTAAAGGTCAATTCTCTGGGAATATCACTGTAGCCAAATATCCCTTAGAAAGCTACCAATAGGAACCTTCCATCAGGATGACATGGCTTGAGCCAAAAAATTATCCCTATGAAGACAACAACGTCTTACGCCACAATAAAAGAGTTAATGCAAATTTTTTCTACACATGGTATTCCAGAAAGAATTGTTAAAGATAATGGTCCACAATTTACCTCACAAGAGTTTAAAGACTTTTGTAATGTCAATGGTATAAAACATATTTTCAGCAACATATCATCCCTCTACCAATGGAGAGGCTGAAAGATTTGTTCAAACATTTAAACACAATATGAAGTGTAGAAAAGCAAATTCAGGTAACATATTTTTTCATGTATCAAAGTTTTTATTGTCTTATAGAACAACGCCGCACAGCACAACAGGCGTGACACCATCAAATTTGTTGATGGGGATGAGGATAAGGTGTAAGTTAGATTTGTTGTATCCAAGTTTGCAAAGTGATTTAGAAGATAAAGGGTATAAACAAATAGTAAAGCTTCCTAATGTAAGACGTTTTTTACCTTTATCTGATGTCATGGTAAGATCGTACAACACTCCAGAGAAGTGGGTACCAGGAGATGTTGTAAGAGAGATAGGAAATTTACATTATGGTGATGAAATTGGTGGAAATGTTGAAAAATGTCATGTTGATCAATTACAGCCATTAAACAGAAATACAGTAGAGCATGTGAATGTTAGAGATGGTAAACTTTCAGAAGTAGTTAGATGAATGAGTCAAATATTAACCAAGATGCTCCAACATCAAATGTAGATTCAGAACCAATTCATGTACCAGTACAAGATGAGGTTAAAGTGCTTCCTAATAGGATTAATAGAGGAAAGCCAACTGAGAGATTATATTTATTAGGATTTTTACTATGTCAAGTTAAGGGGAGTTGGGAGTTGGTTGTCACAGAGCAATGTAATCACAAGAAGTACATTAAATGTATTTTTAAGATTACCAACGTATCATTAAATCCCACCGAGAAAAATTGGCAACTTCAGATGGAATCAGCTCATGAATGATTACTAATGATTCTTCACTAATTTCAGGTGAGAAATGTGCTGGATTCATTAGACATCCTACAACCAATCCTACAAATACGTCCCCTGATATTATACGATATCCTTAATTGGACACTCGCGCCAGGAGTTAGAATCCTGGAGACCTTCGGTTCATTTCTCTGGGAGTATCACTACAGCAAATATCCCTTAGAAGACTACCTAAAGGAACCCTTCCATCAGGGCGACATGGCACTCTCACCCAAAAATAGATATTTCGCTTGCTCGAAACCCATTTTTTGGGCTCAAACCATGTCGTCTTGATGGAAGGTTCCTATAAGTAGCTTTGTAAGGGATATTTGGCTACAGTGATATTCCCAGAGAATTTACCTTTAGGTCTCCAGAATTCTAACTCCTGGCGCGAATATCCTTAGAATTTCTCTTAAGGATATCGCATAAATCAGGGGACGTATATCTTGATACGACACATAGCAATCTTCACCCCGAATAGCATTTACGCTTCGAGGGGGAAAAGTGGCTAAATAGAAAGGGAGCCATTATCAAGGTTACCCTTCCTCCTGTACTACTATTGAGTATCTAGATGGCGCTGTATCCAAGATGGCGCTTATTCCTATTTTCGTAGCAGTTTTGTACGGTGGTTTTCCCTGTTACTGTAACTTTTGTGCTCGATATCCAAGGATTTATGATGCAATCTCCAACCTCTTCTGCCTCTGGAAAGTTGAGTATTTATTGTTTACAGTGTATAATTTTTAGCTCCTGTTTCACAGTGAAATTAGAGTAATTTTAAGTGTTTGGAGCTTCACCGATCACCAGAGAGGCCATGGGCGCTCTCGTTCATAACGAATGTGTTATTTAGTTAGCTGAACGACTTTCCCGGTTATAATAGCATGAATATTTATGAAGCTATTCAATTAAATAATTACTAGGATGTTATATATTATGTCGATTGTATTCTTTAGTGTTTCGGCGATTTAGGTAACCGAACTTCGCCCGCACTAGGCTTCCTAGCCTATGCGCTTCAGTTTACCTTCATGCATGATATAGAACATTCCTAGTTGTAATAGCATTAAAATCTGAAGCTATTTAGGCACATTATACTTATAAGATATACATATTTTTGCACATATTTCCTCTTCCTTATATCGATTGTATACGTTAGAGTTTCGTCGATTTAGGTAACCGAAATCTCACCCTGCATTAGGCTAGCTAGCCTATGCGCTTTATTATACTTTCATACATGTTCCCGGTTTACCCTCGTGTATCATTTTATAAATTCATAAGGGGATAGATATCTCCTAAAATTATAATATAACTCAATACTCGTCTCCAGTGGAGATTTAAGGGTAATCCATCCTCCCTCTGAGTGCCGCCCTGGGCGACAACCCTATTTTGGTCCTGCCATAGAGTAGACACTCAGGCTTGACTAGGCTAGGGTTTTCTGTCTCTTACCCTTGCCAGCGGATAGCCGACTTTGAGTTTTTCGACAGGACCTCAGAGTATTCAGTCTTTTGTTGGCGGCAGAGCAGCAGGGTGCGTAGTCACTCCCCTGCGGGCTTTCAGATGCCGGCATAGGAGGCTAGGCCTCCCTAGGCTGCACCTTTTCCCCTGCGGTCTAGAAGACTAGTCCTGTGATGCAGACCCTAGACTGAAGAATAGACACTCTTCTGCCGCCTAGGATGGCGCCGACACTGAAACAATGTTTCTCCCCTGTTGAGAGGCGGCAGCAATCCTGCCGCCTCTTCTTACCACCATTTCGGCAGACCCTAGGCTGAAAAATAGATATTCTTCTGCCGCAGAGGATGGTGCCGATATCGAAACAGAGTTTCTTCTTTGTGTGGTAGGGGAGGTAACCCTGCCGCCTTCTTCACACTTTATACAGGACCCTTTTCCCTGCCCCCTCTGTCCTTTAGCGATGACCTAGCCATCGGAACCCTGTGGCCGTCGTCCTACAATCTCACCACTTTCTGGGTAGGTTGTGGGGCCAGCCAGAATCCTACATAAGCAGCTGTTTAGTCGCTCAGTCTTCCCTTATGGACACAAGGCTCCGGAAAAAGTTGTGCCGGCTGTAACGGCTGCCGGTGGGAGACCCCTGTTCTGGTGAGTGTTCTTCAGTCCTCTCTTGGACTGCCATCCACATACCCGGGACCGGCAGTGACCGGCAACGGTTTTTGTGGTTGGATGGAAGCCTGAATGATACATTCTCCCCTTCCATTTGAATCCTCATTCTGGAGGAAGGCAGTAAGATTAAATACTTATACCCTTAATAATTGTTGACAAACATTAATATGGTAACCCTTCACTCCATGCTTTCCCTCTCTCTGTCAGCTAGTACCACCAGGTACTCTTCGCCGGCTGGGCCAGTGCCGTCAGGTACTAACCCAGTCAGCAACATGCCGACTGGGCCGGTGCTGCCAGGAACTACCCCAGGTGGCAAGATGCCAGCTGGATCGTGCCGCCAGGTGCAAGCCTAGCCAGCGACAGTAGACAGTATATTTGCAGTATAGATCATAATGCAGACAGAAAACTATGGTACATATCATACAGTAGTTATTTTCCAGCATACCCTGTGTATCCTTGCACAGTCTATTGTTGAGACCAGTCATATATTGAAAGAAAAGATTTCTTTCAACACACTGATAGCTGATCAGTTACCATTTACCCCACATTATTAAAACCTTGGGAAAGGTCAGTGTTAAGTTACACTTATCTACCCTTGGGGTTAGAACCCTTCCCTTGGGTTTCCTGAATAGGAAAACTCTAAGGCTTTAATTTTTGGGGAGGTCACAATTGTTTATCAGGTGAGATAAACTACCGCATACTCATTTAAATTTCCTCTCTTTACAGGAGGACCAATTGAAGTGCAAAGTCATCTTCTGCAACGTCAGGAGTAAGTACTTTTGCGGCCATTTAGAGTGCAGAGATCATGCCCCCTGCACCGCTTCTAAGCAAGCTCTTCGGTATTGGGACCCCTAAGACTGCAACATATGCAAGGCCTTGCTTACCGAAGCCTTTGATGACCCAAAGTCAGCGGAGTCAAGGGATGCAGCACGAGGAAAGCTGCACAGATGGGTACGTGGGTTTCAGAAAAACGCCACGGGACCGTACCTTCCTAATGAACGGATGAGCAACTTGCTGTTCCCTAAAGCAGGTATGGAAGCTGTCACATCCCAACCTCGACCCGAGGTTCCATGCGTCCAGATTGCCGTAGAATCAGAAGTCTCTGACGCATCTAAAGGCATGGACATCCATCAAGAGGAGAGGATGTCTGAAGTGTCCTCGGACACTGAGAAGGATCTTCTGAGGGAAGGTAACGAAGAGGAGTCTACATTGACTCCAGAAGAAGATGAGGAAGTCGACTCGGAATCCATTCCGTAGGTACTGGCTCTGGAGCCGTTACCTTCAACATCTTCCGCCCCTCCATCAGATGACATGAGACAGGCACTGGCCAATCTTACAGTGGTGATGGAGAGCCTTCGCAAACAAGGCGAAGAAAGGGAGGCGAAACTTGAGAGACAAATTGCTCAACTCTCTGCCTCCCATGTGTCTCACAAGGGAATTAGGGTTCAAGACCTCCCAACCTGCTCTGAAACTAATCCCTGGAGGTATGCTGAGTACATGCCAATCACCAATGGTAAACTCTTTATTTCAGAGAAGTTGGGAGCCGTCCCTATCGAGGATGCTCAGTTCTGGCCAAGCTTCAACGCTTACCCAAACTGCTTCATCCGTCTGAAGCTGGAACAAGTATTGAAGGAAAAGACGGAACCCAAGGAGGTCATAGTATTTGACCATGACAAGGCACAGGCTCTTTTGGCAAGTAGCCTAAAGCTGGTGGGCTACACTAACTCTAAGGTGTCAGCCCTCAGCAAGAAACATCCTACCTTTCTTGCTCCAGCTTCAATAGCCTTCCTGTTTACATCAAAGGTTCTTAAAGCTGCCGTTAAGGCAATAGAGGCAGGCAAGCCTTGTCCTACACTCGATGAGTGTAGACCTTTGTCATTAGCCCTGCCCATGGAGGATAAGGATTGGATAGAAGTCCACCTTACCTTCTCAGTTGGGAAGTTGGAGGCAGATATCGCTGGACGTCAGTTCAACGAAAATCTCCCAAAGCTGTCTGACTTTCTCTTGCGTAGGGAGCAAGAAACGAAGGAAAGACTAGTGGCATCTCTATCCCTACAGAACTGTTTAGAGATGACTGCAGGCCTAAATAATACCCCTGATATGAACATGGTCATGGCCAAGATGCACATGGCCACCTTGTTAAAGGACCTGTATGGCTTTATTAAAGCCAGAAGGGCATGTAGAGAGTTCGTGTTTGATTCAGATTACCATCACGGCCTGCCAAACAACAACAACATCCCACAGTTACCATGACTGCGGTGCCCCAAGTAGTGGCTCAACCTCCAACCACTTACCAGATGGTACCCCAACAGCTGGTTGCCAAGTCACCAGCATTTAACCCAGCCTTTGAGAGGCAAACCACTACCTTTCGTCCCAAAGGTAGAGGCTCTAAGCGGAGCTACTCAAAATACCCCCATGAGGTAAGGGTGGTAAGGGAGGACGCGGTCAAGGAGGTAAATCCTCCGGAAGACAGAAGCAATGAGATGCTTCAGGTAGGAGGGAGACTCCAACAATTTCAGGATCATTGGACCTTCGATCAGTGGGCCAACAGCCTAATCAAGGACGCACTTGGATGGAGCTGGAGCGAGGCTCCACCATCCTTTCCTCAATTCTTCCAACACTCCACCCCGTACTGGAAGAATATACCCTAGAACTATTGAGCAAGCGGGTAATAAGGAGGGCAAAGTCCATCAAATTCCAGAGAAGGCTGTTTTGGGTTCCCAAGAAGGACTATGACAAACTCAGAGTCATTCTGGACTTGTTGCTACTCAACAAGTTCATAGAGATCAACAAGTTCAGGATGTTAACCCTTCAACACATAAGGACCCTACTACCAAAAGGGGCGTACATGGTCTCAATACACCTAGCAGATGCTTACTGGCATATTCCAGTCAATCGCACTCTCTCCTCCTACCTAGGATTCAGGCCACAGAAGTAAAAGTACATCTTCAGAGCCATACCCTGCAGACTAAACATAGCCCCAAGGATTTTCACGAAACTTGCAGACGCAGTCATTCAACAACTACGCCTAGAAGGCGTTCAGGTAGCAGTGTACCTGGACGACTGGCTGGCGTGGCCAGCATCCAGGACGGCTTGTATGCAAGCATCCAAGAAAGTGATCCAGTTCCTGGAACATCTGGGATTCAAGATCAACTTCAAGAAGTATCGGCTCTCTCCGGCTCAGGAGTTTCAATGGCTGGGATTCCATTGGAACTTGAAGTCACACCGTCTCTCCGTTCCCCCAGGTAAGAGGAGAGAGATTGTAGGATCTGTCAAGAGACTACTGAAATCCGACAGGATCTCAAGACGCCAACAGGAAATAGTATTGGGCTCTCTCCAGTTTGCATCAGTGACAGACCCAGTGCTAAAAGCACAACTAAAAGATGCGTCAGGGGTCGAGAATATACGCATCAAACGCTCGAAGAGATCAAAGAAGACTGATACCAACCTTACTACGATCACTTCTCAAGCCATGGTCGAAGGCTATGAACCTAAAGAGAGCCGTGCCCTTGCAACCACCTCCACCATCAGTCATCATCCACACGGATGCCTCAACGGAAGGATGGGGAGGTCACTCCCATCAAAGAAAAGTACAAGGGACCTGTTCTTCTCTATTCTATTCAAGACCTTCCCCATCAACATTTTGGACCCCATGGCAGTCTTTTTGACGTTGAAGAAACTCTCCCCTCGCAGATCAGCTCACATCAGGCTGATCCTGGACAGCGAAGTGATAATGAGATGTCTGAATCGTCAAGGCTCGAGATCGCCCCAAATCAACCAAGTGATATTGGCCATCTTCCGCTTGGCGGAAAAGAAGAGATGGCATTTATCAGAAGTTCACCTTCAAGGGTTCCGCAATGTGACAGCGGACGCTCTATCCAGGCTCACGCCAATAGAGTCAGAATGGTCCCTAGATGCAGACTCATTCTCCTTCATTTTGCATCAAGTCCTGGAACTGCAGATCGACCTCTTCGCGATGAGCGACAACAAAAAACTACCTCGTTATGTAGCCCCATACGAGGACCCTCTAGCAGAGGCGACGGACGCTATGTCCTTCGACTGGAACGATAGAACCAGATTTACATGATCCCTCTGACCAATCTCTTAATGAAGGTCCTGAACAAGCTGAGATCCTTTCGGGGAACGGCAGCTCTAGTGGCTCCCAAGTGGCCAAAGAGCAACTGGTTCCCTCTGGTATTGGAACTGAAGCTGAGGCTGGTCCCTCTTCCGGACCCAGTACTGTCTCAACAGGTCCAGAAGTCGACTGTCTTCGCTTCATCACAGAGAACCCAAAACCTTCATCTCATGATTTTCTCTCCCTAGCGGTAAAGAAAAGATTTGGGATCTCAAAAGGCAGTATAGACTTCTTAGAAGAATACAAGTCTAAGTCGACTAGGAGACAATATGAATCCTCTTGGAAAAAGTGGGTTGCTTTCGTCAAAGCAAAAGGACCAAAAGAAATCTTAATGGACTTCTGTCTGTCCTTTATCCACCTTCATAGACAAGGTCTGGCAGCCAACACAATAACTACGTGTAAGTTGGCTCTGACTAGACCTCTGCCATATGCCTTCCAAGTAGACCTGTCAAATGAAATCTTTAACAAGATCCCTAAGGCGTGTGCTAGACTCAGGCCTGCAACCCCTCCGAAGCCTATTGCATGGTCCTTGGACAAGGTCCTACACTATGCTTCAACAGTGGACAATGAGAATTGCTCTCTGAAGGACTTGACTCAAAAAGTCATTTTCCTGTTCGCTATAGCCTCAGGGGCTAGAGTTAGTGAAATAGTGGCCCTATCCAGAGATGAGGGCCATATTCAGTTCACAGAAGTGGGAGAACTGAACCTTTTTCCTGATCCAACCTTTTTCACCAAGAACGAGCTAACCACTAAGAGATGGGGTCCCTGGAGCATCTGCCCTCTGAAGGAAGATGTCTCGCTGTGTCCAGTAGAATGTCTAAAGGTCTATCGTCGAAGAACTTCAGACTTCAGGGGAGCACAGCTCTTTAAAGGAGAAGCTTCAGGATCAAACTTATCCCTAAAGCAACTGAGGGCAAAGCTCACCTACTTTAATCACAGAGTGGATCCTGACAGTACACCCGCAGGTCATGATCCAAGGAAAACTGCTTCATCACTGAACTTCTTTCAGTATATGGATTTTGAGCGTCTTCGCTCATACACTGGATGGATGTCATCCAGAGTGTTCTATAAACATTATGCGAAGCAAGTGCATGAATTAAAGCATTACGTGGTGGCGGCAAGTAGTGTATTAAAACCTTTCATCTAGTGCTGCGATGAACAGTGAATTGATTGGGACTATCAATTTTTCGGGTGAAGGTGTTGACACCTCCTAGTGCAATACTTGTAAAGTGAGTGTCACCATGGTGACACTAAGGACTGTTCAAATTATTTCAGGTGGAGAAATATACAGATAACACTTGTGCCGTATGTACTTTACACAGTGTTGATAATATTCAACATTACAGAAAACTATATTAGAAAATTTATTAAATTTTCAAATTCATGTGTAGCACTAATGAAATTTTTATTCCCTTTCAGGTGGAAACAAAATTTTTTCTGTATTATGTTGAATCGTATTCTTCTCATTGCATATATTAACACATGTTACTTTATGTTTTCATTTATTGTCAATAAACGTTTATCAATGTGTATATGCATCTTATTTCGCCCTACATTTGATAAGAAATAAAAGTATGCCAGAGTTTTGATATCTTAAATAAAACCGCATATATTAATGTCTGGACATTACATATAGCTGATACTTTTGTTCCTACACGAGATACAAACAATATCTAGTGAGGCTATGTTCCAATACGTTATACGAACAGTGAAACTCTTGTATAAATATTTGATGCTATATTCCAACATAATATACAAATCGTGAGACTCCTGTGTATATAGTTAATGCTATGCTGTTCATACATTATATGCTAACCTTGAGACTCCTTTCCTACGTCTAGTATGACTCTTCCCTGCAGGGGGCAGGAAGCACTAACATTGTCTATGATTAGTAGTAATGACGTATAACGGTAACGTCATATGTCTCAATGGTCTGGATGACCATAGGAAAATTTGTCCCAAGGTTAAGGCACCTATAAAACCCACAGATACAGTACTTTCTAGTAATTCTCTGGTAAACTCCCATCAGGACGACATGACTTGAGCCCAAAAAAGAGATTTTGAGCGAAGCTAAAAATCTATTTTTGAGTGAGATAGCCATGTCGTCCTGATGGACCCGCCCTCCTTTTCTATAGAAAAGGCCTTGGCAGGATCCCTCCCAAAATTACGATATCTGTAGCACCATTCTCAATGCTACAAGGAATAAGCTCCATCTTGGATACAGCGCCATCTAGATACTCAATAGTAGTACGGGAGGAAGGGTAACCTTGATAACGGCTCCTCTTCTATTTTGCCACCTTTCCCCCTCGAAGCGTAAACGCTATTCGGGGTGAAGATTGCTATGTGTCGTATCAAGATAAACATCCCCTGATTTATGCGATATCCTTAAGAGAAATTTTAATGATATTCGTGCCAGGAGTTAGAATTCTGGAGACCTATAGGTAAATTCTCTGGGAATATCACTGTAGCCCAATATCCCTTAGAAAGCTACTTATAGAAACCTTCCATCAGGACGACATGGCTATCTCACCCATAAAATAGATTTTTCGCTTCGCTCAAAATCCTTTTTTCAGACCTATTAGGCTTAGCCTAGCCCTCGTTGGCAAATACATTGGTCCGCCGTGCTGCATTCGTTCATGGTTTCCCATACTAAGACTGTGCAGTCCTTTGGAGCTCCCCTTTGCGAAGGGTGAGCTCCCCTTGTCAGTGCGCCGACTTATTTGTACTGCCGTTCCCAACTAGCCTCTGGGATTTCTCGATCGACCTGCAGCATTGCCCTATTAGGCTTAGCCTAGGCCTTATTGGCGATTAGCCTAGCCCTCATTAGCGAAACTGTTGGGCCGCCATGCTGTATTCGTTTATGATCTCTCATGCTAGGACTGTGCAGTTTTTTGGAGCTCCCCTTTGCGAAGGGTGATCTCTCCTTGTCGGTGCGCCGACTTACCTGTTCTGCCATTCCATCCTAGCCTCTGGGATTTCTCAATCGACCTGCGGCATCAACCTTTTCAGCTTAGCCTAGCCTTAATCGGCGATCCTTTGGTCCGCCATTCTGCATTTGCTCGTGTTCTCCCATGCTAGGATTATGCAGTACATTGGAGCTCCACTTTGCGAAGGGTGGTCTCAACATGTTGGTGCGCCGACTTCCATGTACTGCTGTTACCTCCTAGCCTCTGAGATTTCTCGATCGGACTGCAGCCACCATTTCTGATGGTGTGGCAAGCTTTTCCGGGACGGACATAGCAAGAATTTTATCATTATGCTGATGTGTATTTGCAGTTGTTGATCATGGGGGTTGGTTCCCTCTTGGATCTGGCCCTCCATGGCCGTCAGCATCCTTCTCCCGGAGGGGTAGGCTATCAGACTGGCGGAAGTGCTGGTACCTTACGACTTTGCCGCCATCTTTTGGGACACTATCCTATAGTACCTGTACTGGCGATGCGTCGCTGCTTGCGGCTATGGCACAGTGATTTCTGCAGGAACCCTTGCCGTTTGTCTCCGTCGCCCTAAGCACCTTTGCCCCTGATGGTGTTGCCGTTACTGGCAGCGGGGCAAGTACTAGTCAGTGGGAGTTGTTTACTGTCCCAGCACCTTAAGGCTCATAGGATGCTGACGGCAATGCTGTTGCCTCCTAGCGCTGTCGGTACCTCCGGCAACGCTGGTAAATCTGGCGTATATGCCTTTGGCAGTGCCAGTACTTAACAGCTATGTGGCCAACTTTCGACACCTTATTCTCTTCTGTAGTACCCGTAATCGCAATATGTCGTTGCTTACAGCAGTGCCACCACTAGCGACACTGCCTTCACCTTTGCCAAGGTGTTTTCTGCAGAAACCCTTGACGTTTATCTCCGCCACCCTTGGCGGGGTTAATATTAGTCTATGGGAGTGGATATCTGTACTAATGCACATAAGACGTTGGCGGCAATGTCGTTCCCCCACTGGCGTTGTCGGTACTTCTGGCAACGCCGGTACCTATAGGGCACATGTCCTTCTGTCCTTTTATTTGAGACAGAGTTACCTTAACTAAGATGGGTTCTCTACTGACTGTAGGTGAATTTAACTACAGATTAACATAAAAGGCTTTCTTTTTCAATTTTTGAGGCTTCTTTATGTATGTTGGACCTGGGAACTCCTTTTACGAAAGGTTTTCTAGGCCCCTGCATTGAAATAACCACTACATATGGTTATTAGTTTTCTACCAATTTGTCTATTTCCCTCTGAGGGTGTGGATTGGATAGATGGGTGATAACTATATAGGCTAGTTCTCACTCCCGGGTCTTTTCTATTGAGGTTATCAACTTGTTGTTACAGCCTTCAGGTTGCTATAGACTCTTGCCTATTAATCGATGAGTCGATTACTTAAACTATCAAGTTTACCCGTACCGTTGCCTTCTAATTGGCCATTTGTCTGCGGAGATATAGGAGCGACGGTTCTTTCCATGAGCAACCCCCCCCCCCTTATTTGGGCCAATAGCAACGGACTTTTGGGAGGCTATTATTTCCAATCTCATGTTCTTCAATAGGGGAATGGGCATTTCGTACTTTATCTCCTCCTTTCTGACCAATTGCATTTACACAAATTTGGGGATTACTATTCCTTCAATTGTTAACATGGAATGTTTATATCACATTTCTTTCAGCCTTTGGTGACTGTTAGAGGATGTAGTACTTATTTAAACCCTTTTCTCCTTACAGGCGGTGCCTATGACGGAGATGCACTGTTGAGTGCAGATTTGTGTCAGGACTGTAAGGCATCACTTCTCATCAGAAGTCGTCTGTTTTTTCCTATACCGCTATCCCTCACACTGTCTATGCTGTGCCCTAACAAGTGATGTCACAGTCCCTGGCCTTACACCCTGTGTATGAGTAAGGGTCGTCTTCTGGGGCCATCTTGACAGAATAGGCAAGGCCAGGGGTCGTGGACTTTGAAACGGCAGTGGAGGAAGAGGTTCATGTCCTCAACATAAATAATGAAGGTCTCCCGGTAGGGGGACAGCTGGCCTTGTTAAAAAATTGTGGGTTCTTCAGTCCTTGGACACAGAGCGTCATTTCCAACGGCTTTGGTTGGAAGTGGTAATAAAGGCCACCACAGCTCAGGAGATTCTTCTAGAAACAACACCTTAGACGGAACAGTATGTATAAGACCTTCTGAAGAGAAAAGTTATCTGCTGCGTGAGATCTATGAGATTTCAAGGTCGTCTTTTTTACGTGCCAAAAAGGTTTTGAGCATACCTCAAACCATTCTCGTCTTGTCCTGTCTAAATGTGTTCGTTCAGTGCAACAGGTTCCGGATATTGACTATTTCGCAAATACGGACCTTATCACCCCTGGAGGCTTTCACTGTCGCTATAGATCTTACCGACGTCTTTGTATCGTCCGATAGGTTGACACTTCTCCCCCTACCTTGGTTTCAGCTTGGAATGAAAGGGCTACGTATTCAGAGCTCTGCCATTCGGGCTAAACATGGCTCTGAGGATTTTCACGAAGTTTACCAACGAAGTCGTGCAACAACTTCGGGAGATAGGCCTTCAAGTAGAGGCGTCCCTGGTCGACTGGCTAGTGTGGGTTCCCTCGGCACTGAGTGCTCGGAAGCAGCCACTCAAGTTGTACAGTTACTCCAGTCCCTTGGATTTCAGGTCTACTTCAAGAAATCAAGAATGGCTCCAGCTCAAGATTTCCAGTGGTTGGAGATTCGTTGGGACCTTAAGTCTTACTTCCTATCTATTCCTCTCTCAAAGAGAAAGGAAATAGAGACGCCAGTCAAATCCCTGATCGAGTCGGGGATGATCACCAGGTGACGCCAAGAGGTGATTCTAAGACCTTTACAATTCACCTCGGTAATGATCCCAGTCCTCAATGTACGACTCAAAGATGCAAGCAGAGTTTGGGAAAGGAGAGCCTCCAAAGCTCTTCGCGACCATCAGAAGATGACTACGGTTTTACTGCACAAGCAACTTAAACCGTGGTCCCCTGCCAAAAGTCTTTCACAGATAGTGCCGTTGCACTTTCCTCCTCCAGTAGTGACACTTTGTGCGGACACCTTGTTGGTACCACCCAAGAAAGTGCAAGACTGTTGGTCTCAGAAATTTCAACAATTCCACATCAATATTCTGAAGTCCATGGCAGTCTTCTTGTCCCTCAAGAAATTATACTTGAAGAAGGACATTCATATCTGTCTAGACCTCGGCAACAGACAAGAGTCAAGGTCTCCTCAAATAAACCACGAATTGATAGCCATCTTTACGTTGGTTCAGAAGAAAGGTTGGCACTTGTCAACATCCCACCTTCAGGGAGATCAACTCCTTGGCCTTCAAGTAGATCTGTTTGCGATGAGTCTCAACACGGTACTTCCCTGCTTTGTAGCAGCACCGAAAGTGGATCAAGCAGTAGTGGGTATGGACGCAATATCCCTGGATAGGAATTGTTGGACGGCGATTTACCTATTTCCACTGTTCAACTCCCTCATGAAGTTTTTGAACAGGTTTCGATCTTTCAAGGGACGGCAGTTCTGGTGGTTTCTCTGTAGCCAAAGAGCAACTGGTTTCCCTTCGTCACGGATTTGAACCCCAAGTTGGTGCCTTGACCAAGGCGAGTCTGTCCCAGGAGGAACAGCAGGAGTTTATTTACGCTTTATCATGGAGATCAAACAACCCTCATCTCAGGATTTTTACCCCCTAGCCCTGGGAAAGAAGTCCCAAATTCAACATGATAAGTGGGTATTTGCGGAAACTATGAGTCACCTAACACCATGACTCAGTATGAAACGTTATGGACGAAATGGGTTAAATTGGTCCAAGGCAAAATCTAAGGTCGATTACTATGGATTTTGTTTAGATTTCCTGCTTGCTTTGCATGGTTAAGGTCTAGCTTCCTCCACGATTTTGTTGTACAATTTGGCCCTCACTAGACCTATACTATACGCCTTTGATGTCAGCTTTAACTCAGATCTCTTCAACAAATTCCGAAGGTTTGTGCAAGGCTGCGGCTGTCGGCTCCGCCGAAGCCTATCTCTTGGTCTTTGGACAAAGTTTGGAAATTTGCTTCGGATATAGACACTCAAACGGCTTCTATTCATGATCTCAATCAGAAAGTCATCTTTTTAATTGCGTTGGCTTCCGGTGCTCGGGTTAGTGACATTGTGATGCTTTCTAGAGACAATGACCACATTGAATTTGTGGATAATGGTGAGGTTAATTTATACCCTGATTCCACTTCTCTGGCTAAGAATGAACTTCCCTTTAAACATTGGGGTCTATGGAAAAGAATTCCCCTACTAGGTGATCCTTCCCTGTGTCCAGTGCCCTGTTCAAAAGTGTATTTACTAAGAACAGTGCAGTTTAAGGGTGGTCATTTGTTTCACAGAGATACGGTGGGGTCTGATCTGTTTCTGAAACAGTTACTTTATACAAAGAGTGGACCCGGCAAGTATGACATCGGGTCTCGACCCTAGGGACATGGCTTCCTCCTTGAACTTTTTCCAGAATATGTCCTTTGAGGGACTGCAGGCATATACTGGTTGGAAGTCCACTTGGGTTTTCTTCGGGAATTATCTGAAGCAATTGGAGGAGATATGCCATTTTGTGGTGGCAGCGGGAAGTGTTATCAAACCCACTGCAACGGCGTAGCCCACAATGCATCCTAGGGCACTCCTTCAGAAATGAGTAAACAGTTGGATTTTGCTTCAAGGACAAAAGAGAAAAACGCATTTCATCATTTCCCTTTTCAGGTTCACATGTGTCTTTCCGACGCTATGTGTGTTCCTTCAGTGCTACAGCCTAACTGTCTAAATGGTAGTTAAGCTATATCTCATTTAGTAAGGGTGATTACCTCTTTTTGTACAGGCGTGATTATGTGTATATTGATCAGGCTTATCTTGTAATAAGTTCCCTATGGTTCCTTATGTCATGTATTTGTCCCCTAATGTTACCTTATGTCCGGGTATGGACGGGATGTATTTAATTTGTAAAAAAATTTCCCATATACGGTTAATGATGGTTGCTCGTTTACCTTGGCACTGATTCTTGTGAGTAAAAGGCTGTGCATTGTTACATGCCTTTTAATTTTACGCCCCACTATTATAATCATTATTACTGTAGCAGCTTTAACTGTAGTGTGCCTTCTCATTATTATCCTTCCTGGACATAATTGGATTTAGTCTCTTGGCGGGTTTGGTTCCATACGCCTCACCTATGATGCCTCCTTTAGTTTCGGGTTCCTTAAGGTTCCTGACACTAACCTCAGGTGAATTTCCAATTGCGGAGGGCAGTCCTTTGGTCCTTATTGCCTCCTTGTTGGACCATCATGCTTGTCAATACTGCCCCCGACCTGTTCTGGGATGTATAATTGAGAGTGATACCTATGCCTTGACAGAGTAATCCTGTAAGTGCATTTCGGTATTGGGACCTCTCTCTTTGAGGCTTACTACCGAGGCATAGGTAATTCTCTGGTACACTTCCATCAGGACAACATGGCTCGTGCCCATAGGAAAAAGCTATTTTTGGGTGAGATAGCCATGTCGTCCTGATGGCCCACCCATTACGTTGTCCCTTCCCAATGCCTCGTCAGATGCCTCTTCTCACTGTAGGTACTCTGCTATGTGGAATGAGTTTATCAGAGACGAATAGTACTGTAAACGGAGAGGATGTGTAACAGCTCCTCACTTATCCTCCTCCTTAGATTCCTAGACTGGGTTATGTCTGTTTGGGGTACAGATATCTTTGGTTATCTCCGGATACATCCCTGATTATACACGATATCTTAGGATAGTCGTTCCAGGGGTTAAAACCCTGTGATACCTGACGGTAATTCTCTTGTAATATCACTCAAAGAAATATTATACAGTAGGAATCTGCCGGAAGGAAATTCCATCAGGACGACATGGCTATCTCACCCAAAAATAGATTTTTCCTCCATCAAAATCAATTATATATATATATATATATATATATATATATACTGTATATATATATATATATATATATATATATATATATATATATATATATATATATATATATATATATATATATATATATATATATATATATATATATATTTGGGCTCGAGCCATGTTGTCCTGATGGAATGTTCCTTCTGGCAACTTCTACAGTATGATATTTCTGCGATTGATATCACAAGAGAATTACTGTTAGGTATCACGGGGTTCCAACCCCCGGAAACGACTATCCGAAGATATTGTGTATAATCAGGGACGTATCCTAAGATAACCATATATATCTGCACCCCAAACAGACCTTACCCAGTCTAATCCACTAAGGGGAAGGAAAGATAATGAGCCGTTACTAATCCTATCACCTTCGAGTGCCCCTATACGTTCTTGCCTCTGATCCCTTCGAACGCAGCTGTGGCTACACCTCGGTTGATTTTGTGGGCGCTTTTTCCGCAGTTTCTTTGAAGAATTATTGTTTGGTATAGCTTCCTATTCTTCGTCAAAGTTGAGTATTTACCTCTCTTTGCCTTTATTTATGCTAATTTTGGTTTCACACCCTTTGGGGACATATCTTTTAGCTTTTGTTAGAGGAAGCCAAAGCGCTTCGAGTCCTGCTAGCATTGCGTCAGGCTTAATCCCCGATGGCCTCTTATTTATCGTGTTTACTTTATTTTTATGGGTAAGTTTCACGTTAGCTAGTTTTTGTTTAGCATTACGATGCTAATGACTCAATTTTATATATGTTTGCATTACGATTAGCATTACGATGCTAAGGACTCAATTTTATATATTTTCATTACAATTTATTATTTTAGTCTTTTGCTAGTTCCTATCTGTTTCGGCTATTCTAGCCTAATGTTGGCAGTTAGGCTGGCCATCGTGCCAGAGCATTAGAGTTTCTCAGGGCAGAGAAGGCATAGTTTTAAAAATTCCCTTTGCGAAGGGCGAGCTCATTTTTATTGTTCAGTTGGTTCGCTGACTGGCTAATGCTTTTTCTTTAGTTTCTGGGATTCTTCTTTTGTCTTGTGATATCTGGCCAGGTCTATTCTTTAGCGGCATGTCTGTCGAGCCATTGTGCTACATATGCTCTCTAGTTGGTTTACGGTATTCCTTTTGAGTTCCCCTTTGCGAAGGGCGGGTATACTTTTTCCTGTCGGTGGACAGTTGTATGATGCCGTATTCTAACCCTTTTTATATTTTGAGAAAGTATTATTTTGTTAATCCCGTTACTGATATCAAACTTATATATATATATATATATATATATATATATATATATATATATATATATATTGTGTGAAGGCCTAGCCCTTCGGGGGTTCTGGCCTATTATCCCAGCAGCATTCTCCTTTACAAAGAGAGTTGTCAGACTGTCGGCAATGTTAGTTCTTACGGCTTCGTCGTCTCCGATGACATTCATTGTCTGGCCCATGCCACAGCGATAAGTTGCTATATATTTTGACCTTGAGCCATATCGTCCTGATTATTATTATTATTATTACTAGCCTAGTTACAACCCTAGTTGGAAAAGCAAGAAGCTATAAGCCCAAGGGCTCCAATAGGGAAAAATAGCCTAGTGAAGAAAGGAAATAAGGAAATAAATTAATGATGGGAACAAATTAACAATAAATCATTCTAAAAACAGTAACAACTTCAAATAGATATGTCATATATAAACTAGTAACGACGTCAGAAACAGATATGTCATATATCAACTATAAAAATACTCATGTCAGCCGGGTCAACATAAAAACATTTGCTCCAACTTTGAACTTTTGAAGTTCTACTGATTCAACTACCCGATTAGTAAGATCATTCTACAACTTGGTAACAGCTGGAATAAAACTTCTTGAATACTGTGTAGTATTGAACCTCGTGATGGAGAAGGCCTGGCTATTAGAATTAACTGCCTGCCTAGTATTACGAACAGGATAGTATTGTCCAGGGAGATCTGAATGTAAAGGATGGTCAGAGTTATGAAAAATCTTATGCAACATGTATAATGAACTAATTGAACGACGGTGCCAAAGATTAATATCTAGATCAAGAATAAGAAATTTAATAGACCGTAAGTTTCTGTCCACCAAATTAAGATGAGAATCAGCAGCTGAACACCAGACAGGAGAACAATACTCAAAACAAGGTAGAATGAAAGAATTAAAACACTTCTTCAGAATAGATTGATCACCGAAAATCTTAAAAGACTTTCACACACACCTAATGTGTTTCTTAAAAGTAAATTTGCTGTCGAGAATCACACCTAAAATCTTAAGAGTCATACAAATTTAAAGAAACATTATCAATACTGAGATCCAGGTGTTGAGGAGCCACCGTCCTTGGCCTACTTACAATCATACTTTGAGTTTTGTTAGGATTCAATTTCATACCCCATAATTTGCACCATGCCCTAATTTTAGCTAAATCTCTATTAAGGGATTCACCAACCCCAGATCTACATTCAGGGGATGGAATTGATGCAAAGAGAGTAGCATCATCTGCGTATGCAACAAGCTTGTTTTCTAGGCCAAACCACATGTCATGTGTATATAGTATGAAAAGTAATGGGCCAAGAACACTACCCTGTGGAACACCAGATATCATATTCCTATACTCACTATGGTGCCCATCAACAACAACTCTTTGAAATCTATTACTTAAAAAATCAATAATAATGCTAAGAAACGACCCACCCACTCCCAACTGTTTCAGTTTGAAAACAAGGGCCTCATGATTAACACGGTCAAAGGCAGCCCTAAAATCAAGGCCAATCATACGAACTTCCTGACCACAGTCAAGGGATTTCTGCACAGCATTGGAGATTGTAAGAAGGGCATCACATGCTCCATGGCCTTTACGAAAACCAAATTGCAAACTAGGGAATAGATGATTACCTTCAGCAAACCTATTCATACGTTTTGCGAGCTGACGTTCAAAAACTTTAGATAAAATGGGAGTTATGGAAATTTGGCAGTTTTCAGTGGGACTTGAGCTACCACAAACACATTTACATAGAGGAGTAACATTACCAATTCTCCAACAAGTGCTAAAAGCTCCTCTTCTTGCTAACTTACGCAAAATAACAGATAACTTTGGAGCTATGGAAGGTTCCTTTAGGTAGCTTTCTAAGGGATATTTGCTACATTGATACTCCCAGAGAATTAAATCAAAGGCCTCCAGGATTCTAACTCCTGGCGCGAGTATCCAGTAAAGGATATCGCATAAAATCAGGGGACATATATTATATACGACACATAGCAATCTTCACCACGAATAGATTTAACTCTTTGATGTAAGGGGGAAGAGCGGCAAAAGAAGGGGGTGCCGTTCTAGGTACCCGTTGGACCTCCATCCCTACTACTACCGCGACGCCATTCCTTTTCTTGTAGCGCTTTAAACGAGTTGTGCTCCCACATTAACCCAGTGTTTTGTTACAAGTTATTGGAGTATTCATCATGCAATCTCCAGCATCTTCATCCTTTGGAAAGTTGAGTATTAATTCTATCCTGTGTATAATTTTAAGCTACCTTTTCACAGTTAAATTTCAATAATTTTGGTTGAGCGTTGCCGAGAACCGGAGGCAGCCATTTTACAACTGCGGTCGCCGTTACAATCGCATTTCATATAGTCATTAGGGCGATAAGTATTATTATTATCATTACCAGCCAAGCTAAAACCCTAGTTGGAAAAGTAAGATGCTATAAGCTCAAGGGCTCCAACAGGGAAAAATAGCCTAGTGAGGAAAGGACATAAGGAAATAAATAAATGATGAGAATAAATCAACAATATATCATTCTAAATACAGTAACAGCGTCAAAACAGATGTGTCCTATATAAACTTTTAACAACGTCAAAAACAGATATGTCTTATATAAACAATAAAAATACTCATGTTAGCCGGGTCAACATAAAATCATTTGCTCCAACTTTGAACTTTTGAAGTTCTACTGATTCAACTACTCGATTAGTAAGATCATTCTACAACTTGGTAACAGCTGGAATAAAACTTCTTGAATACAGTGTAGTATTGAACCTCATGATGGAGTAGGCCTGGCAATTAGAATTAACTGCCTGCCTAGTATTACGAACCGGATAGAATTGTCCAGGGAGATCTGTATGTAAAGGATGGTCAGAGTTATGAAAAATCTTATGCAACATGTATAATGAACTAATTGAATGACGGTGCCAAAAATTAAGATCTAGATCAGGAATAAGAAATTTAATAGACTGTAAGTTTCTGTCCAACAAATTAAGATGAGAATCAGCAGCTGAACACCAGACAGGAGAACAATACTCAAAACAAGGTAGAATGAAAGAATTAAAACACTTCTTCAGAATAGATTGATCACCGAAAATCTTGTAAGACTTTCTCAATAAGCCAATTTTTTGTGCAATTGAAGAAGACACAGACCTAATGTGTTTTTCAAAAATAAATTTGCTGTCGAGAATCACACCTAAGATTTTAAAATAGTCATACAAATTTAAAAAAAACATTATCAATACTTAGATCCAGATGTTGAGAAGCCACCGTCCTTGACCTACTTACAATCATACTTTGAGTTTTGTTAGGATTCAACTTCATACCCCATAATTTGCACCATGCACTAATTTTAGCTAAATCTCTATTAAGGGATACACCAACCCCAGATCTACATTCAGGGGATGGAAATGATGCAAAGAGAGTAGCATCATATGCATATGCAACAAGCTTGTTTTCTAGGCCAAACCACATGTCATGTGTATATAGTATGAAAAGTAATGGGCCAAGAACACTACCCTGTGGAACACCGGATATCACATTCCTATACTCACTATGGTGCCCATCAACAACAACTCTTTGAGATCTATTACTTAAAAAAACAATAATAATGCTAAGAAACAACCCACCCACTCCTAACTGTTTCAGTTTGAAAACAAGAGCCTCATGATTTACACGGTCAAAGGCAGCACTAAAATCAAGGCCAATCATACGAACTTTCTGACCACAATCAAGGGATTTCTGTACAGCATTGGAGATTGTAAGAAGGGCATCACATGCTCCAAGGCCTTTACGAAAACCAAATTGCAAACTAGGGAGTAGGTGATTACCTTCAGCAAACCTATTAAGACGTTTTGCCAGAAGACGTTCAAAAACTTTAGATAATATGGGAGTTATGAAAATTGGACGGTAATCAGTAGGACTTGAGCTACCACAAACACATTTACATAGAGGAGTAACATTACCAATTCTCCAACAAGTGCTAAAACCTCCTCTTCTTGCTAAATTGCGCAAAATAACAGATAACTTTGGAGCTAAGAAATCTGCTGTCTTTATAAAAAACATAGGAAAAATACCATTTGGGTCTACACCTCCATAAGCATCAAGGTCCATCAACAGAGCTTTAATCTCACGAGATCGAAAAGCTAAACTAGTTAGTTTAGCCTCAGGAAAACAGGAATGAGGAAGTTCAAGTTTTTCATTACTCTGTTTACTGTCAAAAACATCAGCCAAAAGGGTTGCATTTTCCTTTGGACTGTGAGTGACTGAGCCATCTGGTTTAAGTAAAGAAGGAACTGTTGCATCTACACCAAAGAGTGCAGATTTAAGGGTAGACCACTATTTATGTTCCTAAGTTGTACCAGAAAGGGTTTCTTTTATGGTTAAATTGTATTCCTTTTCAGTTGAGGCATAAACTCTCCGAGCAAAAGCTCGAAGCTGAGTATAATTGTTCCAGGTCAAATCTGATCTGTTACCCTTTCAAAGGTGATAGGCTTCCTGCTTCTCCAAATAAGCACGTCTACAATCATCAATGAACCACGGTTTGTCCTTCACTCGGTACCTTAGCACACGAGAAGGGATACGCCTATCAATTATGTTGACTAAATTCTCATTCAAAGCGACAACAGGATCTACACTACTATATAATTGTGACCAATTCAAGCACAAAAGATCATACAAAATCCCATTCCAGTCTGTTTGGGATTTCATATAAATTTTACAAGAGTATGATATATCAGAGACAGGCTGCTCAGTCTTCACTAATAATGAAATCAAGGCATGATCAGATGTCCCGACTGGAGAACCAACCTTACTAGTTATAACGCCAGGGGAGTCAGTGTATACGAGGTCCAAGTAATTACCAGACCTGTGAGTAGCTTCATTTATGATTTGCTCACAGCGTGAATCAGAGGCAAAGTCTAAAGCTCTTAAGCCATGGTGATCAGTAGGAGAGATAGAACTTAACCACTCCCTATGGTGAGCATTAAAATCACCAACAAAGACAATAGAAGCCTTTCTATCATCTTCTTGTATCTTAGCCATAATGGTAAGAAGACAATCGAAGACAGCATCATCTATGTCTGGATTCCGGTAGATTGAACACAAATAAAAGTTGTTATGCCTGCCACAAACTTTTATTACCTGAATCTCATGACATCCACATTGATAGCAGGACTTATGAGAAGCAGGGTACTCGGTCCTAATATACACCTAATATATACCGGTATTAGGATATAATGTTAGCTATTTAGGCAAATTATGCAAGTGGTGATTTTGCATACATGAATATTATTCCTCTTTCTATTATGTGACTTTACTTTTCGTATGCGGCGGGAACCCCGGTGGTACCAACTACCTTGGCCAGGGATCCTACCAGAGCTAGGCTACTCTCGCTCATATATATGTTAGTAAAGTAATTCCCCACGTTTAGCCTCACCCTGTCATTCTTTCTCGATTCGGATGAGAATTTACATTCTCTAAAATCTATAGATAAGTTACGATATTCATTCGCTCTCAGAGAAAAGAGGCTAAACCCTTTTTCCCTCCCTGAGTGCCGCCGCCGCTACAGGCGGCAACCACTGTCTTTCTTCATCGCCGTTGAGTAGAACAAAGCTCTTGTTGCCTGCTCTGTTCTAGATAGTGACTAACTCAGGGTGCCCCTGTCTTGCTGCTGACGATGTCGTCAGCAAAGGAACCATGCTTCCTCTGCCGCCGACGATGTCGTAAGCTCAGGAAGGCATGCTTCGTCAGTTCACTATTTAAGGAAGGCGGCATACCTGCCACCACCTCTCATATCAATGAACTATAAGACCCTTTAACCTTCCACTTCTCTCCTTTAGTGACGTCATAGCCGTCACAAAACTCCTTCCCCGGTATTCTGACAGTTATCCCGGCTTGCTAGGGTAGCATTTAGTTCAGAACTCTCTGCCACCTTCCCCCTTACTTCCTTCCTTCACAGGAAGTGAATATTATTGGGGGAAGATTGAGATGGCTCCTGACGGCTGCCGATGGGAAACCTAACATACTTTGGGAAGTCCTCAGCCCTCCCTTGGGGTGCCATCCACATTTATTGCCGCTGACGTCATAGCTGGTGACAGGCCTTTTGTGGATAGGTGGAAGCCAGAATCCGAAAGATTCTTACTCTTCCATTGGAACTTTCATTCTGGTAAGGAGACAGTAGGCGGCCTGATAGTCCTCATACACTTCCAACTGTTTTGTTTAACCATAATAATAGGAAACTCTCCTTCCTTAATGCTTTTTCTCCCTCTATCAGTTAATACCACCAGGTACTAACCTAACACCGGCAGTGCCGCCGGCTAAACTACAGTATACAACTATACAGTAGTACACATGTTTTCTAACATACTCTGTGTTTCCTATCGCAGTCAATTGTTGGGACCATGATATTATGTTGAGGATGAATACTCCCTCAACACCCAGATGGTTTTTTCGATCATCAGAACCCAAAAATCACCGATCAGTATTAATATATACTACAGGTGGATAATGTTAGCATAGACACTTACTAACTCTAACTATAGTTCTTAGAGTTTTTCTACTTTGTATTCTCCCTATCAGGGAAGCTAAATATTTTTTCTGACGGAGGTCTCAGCAATGCCTGGGAGATGAAACACAGATCTGTGTCTTTTCTACTTCCTTTCAAGCTTACTATCCTAAGCTATTATATACAATAGTTAATAAAAATGTATGCTATTATATCACTGATATATAAAAAAAAAAACATGAATACTCATTGAGCCCTTTTTCCTTTACAGGAGGAGCCAATGGAGAAGTGTGCAGCATTGTTATGTAACCACAAAGGCAAAGACTTTTGTGGCCACACAAAGTGCAGGACTCATGCCCCTGCTGCGCATCGTGTCGGGAGTCCTCCAGTATTGGTTCCCGAAGGGTTGCTCCACCTGCTCGACCCTGCTGGCCAACGGCTTCGGAGAAGTGCCCCCAGTCAACATAGAGACTAGGGATACAGTGAGGGAGACCCTTCGCAAAGGGATAAGAGGGTTCCAAAAGAACTCTCAGGGACCGTACTTACCCAACGACTCCCTAAGGTGCCTACTGTTCCCCATGGCTCTATCAAACACGGTAGTGCCCAAAGAACAGGTCCAACCTCCCCTCATACCCCTGAAGATCGACACGGACATAAACAAGGCACTGGAAGGCATGGACATTCACCAAGAAAGGTTGTCAGAAGTGTCCACTGACACTGAGCAGGACCTACTGCAAGGAGGCCCTGAAGAAGACGTGGAACATCCACAAGCGGAGGAAGAAGGATCCGTTTCAATGGCAACCAAAGATCCTCAGTTTGCCATTACGGCACACCAACCTATGCCGTCAACTTCCTCAAACCAAACTCCACAACCAGTGGCACAGGCCGACAAGAACAAAGCGATCCTCACTTCGATTCAACAGATGATGGAATTGTTCCAAAAGGAACAAGAAATGATGAAACAATCAATCAAGCAGCAACAGATACTGTTGCAGGAGAGGGCGAACCGCCCTGGACCGACCAAGGGCTCCACTAAGAAGCCCCTTAGAGTGTTGGATCTCCTTCAATGCTCTGAAACCAACCCCTGGAGGTATGCGGAGCATATGCCCATGATGAACGGGAAACTATTCGTCTCGGAGAAGTTGGGGGCTAAACTAACTGAAGACCTTGAGTTCTGGCCTAACTTTTCAGCTTAACCCGACTGTTACATGAGACTGCGGGATAGGCATGCAGCCCGTGAGGAAACAGTACCCAAAAAGGTCATTGTCTTCGAGTATGACAAGGCACAAACATTCCTCCTGAAAACCTTGAAAGGAGCTGGGTACACCAACTACAAAGTCTTAACACTGAGCAAGAGACATCCCACCTTTCTTGCTCCTTCCTCCATCTCTTTCCCCTTTTTGGAGAAAGCACTAGACTTTGCCGTCAAGGCAGTCAACGAGGGCAAACCTTGCCCAACCCTAGAGGAATGCAAACCATTCTCTCTTGCACTGCCTACCTGCGAGGAGAAGTGGAAGGATGTCCAACTAACCTTCTCCGTCTCTAAGTTAGATCCAGAGATAGCAGGCCAGCAGTTCAATGAGAACCTTCTGAAGTTGCCAGACCATCTTCTGAGGAGGGAACAGGAGATGAAGGAAAGACTTGCGGCCTCCCTTTCTCATCAGAACTGCCGGGAAATGAGTTCAGGTCTACATAACATCCCAGAAATGTTGATCTTCCTGGCTAAGTCTCACATGGGGACCCTTGTGAAAGACATATGCTTTCCTCAGAGCAAGGAGAGACTGCAGAGAGTTCGTTTTGGCCTCAGCGACCATAAGACACGAACCCAGGAAGCTGATTACCTCGAACATCTGGGGTAAAGACCTTTCCCCACAGGAACTGGTCCAAGAGATCATAGACAGAGCAGCCACGGAGAACAGGAACCTTCTCCATAAGTGGGGCATGAACTCAAAGAGGAAACCTTCCTCGGACGGAGGTCCCCAGCCTAAGACTAAAAAGGCAAGGAGACCACGCAGACCTGCACAACTATTTCGCAGATAAGGACCTTACTACCTCAGTGGGTTTACATCGTCTGTATAGATCTTACCAACGCTTATTGGCATCTTTCGATAGGTCGACGCTTCTCCCTCTACCTTAATACCTCGGGGGGTTTACATCATCTCTATACATCTTACCAACACTTATTGGCATCTTCCAATATGTCGATGGTTCTCCCTCTACCTTGATTCACCAGTAGAGAATAAAATAAGACACAGCTACATTTTCTATATTTTATTTTTAAAAATAAATTATGAAATGTAGATGTAACAAAGTAGAAATCTGATCTTGCATAGGTGAACATCATGGTTATATATATTTCTGACCTGTAAGGGAAGAATATACATATATGAATTCATTATTAGATTAATGCCACTCAATGTGAATGTGAAACCAAATCTGTAGAGGTTCACTCAGATGTTGGCTATGCGTCAACACTGTGTTCAAATGTTCACGCGGCACTGGTGTTATTGGTCAGATTCTGCACCTGTATAGAACAGTCTATTAATCACCGCAATGATTTGCACTTAAAGGTATTAATACCTATTCACCCGATGCACTGTTGAGTCCCAAAACAGTTCACTGTTCATCACAGCACTAGACGACGGGTTTTATGACACTACTCGCCGCCACCACAAAGTGTTTTATTTCATGTACTTGCTTCGCATAATGTTTATAGAAGACTCTGGATGATTTCCACCCCGTATATGAGCGAAGCCTCTCAAAGTCCATGTGTTGAATGAAATTCAATGAAGAAGCAACTTTTCTTGGATCGTGACCTGCGGGTGTGCTGTCAGGATCCGCTCTGCGAATAAAGTAGGTGAGCTTCGCTGTCAGTTGTCTTAGGGATAGATTTGATCCTGAGGTTTTGCCTCGGTAGAGCTGTCCCTCCTTGAAGTCTGAAGTTCTTCGAATATAGACCTTAGGACGCTCTACTGGGTATAGAGAGGAATCTTCCTTCATTGGGTAGATTCTCTAAGGACCCCACCTCTTAGTGGGCAGCTCGTTCTTGGCAAGAAAGGCAGGATCAGGAAAAAGGTTCAGTTCTCCTGTGTCTAGGAACTGAACATGGCCTACATTCCTGATAAGGCCACTATTTAACTAACTCTAGCCCATGAGGCTATTACGAACAGAAAGATGACTTTCTGTGTTAGATCCTTCAGAGTACAATCCTCATTGTTCAGGTTCGAAGCATAGTGTAAGACTTTGTCCAACGACCATGTGATGGGCTTTGGAGGGGTTGCCTGGTTGAGTCTAGCGCATGCTTTTGGTATCTTATGGAAGATTTCACTTGTGAGGTCTACCTCAAAGGTGTACAGAAGAGGTCTAGTTAGAGCCGACTTACACGCGGTTATCGTAGTGGAAGCCAGGCCTTGTTCATGTAGGTAGATGAAGAAAGAGCGACAGAAATCTATCAATATTTCTATTTTCACAAAGGACACCCATTTCTTCCAAGATGATTCGTATTGTCTCCTAGTTGAACTTGACTTGTACTCTTCAATGAAGTCGACTTTGTCCTTCAAAATCCCAAACTTTTTGTTCGCTGCTAGGGCGACATAATCTTGAGATTTAGGTTGTTGGTTCTCGAGGATGAAGCGTAAACAGTCGACTTCTTAAGCAGTTGAGATAAAACTGGGTTCGGCAGAGGAAACAGATTCAGTTTCAATTCTAGAACTAGAGGGAACCAATTGCTTTTGGGCCATTTGGGGGCCACTACTGCAGCTGTCCCTCTGAAGGATCTTAGCTTGTCGAGGACTTTTAGCAGGAGATTGGTTGGTGGAAACAGGTAAATCCGATTCCATCTGTTCCAGTCGAGAGACATGGCGTCTATTGCTTCTGCTTGAGGGTTCATGTAAGGGGCTACGTAACGAGGTAGTTTCTTGTTGTCGCTCTGCAGTTCTGGGACTTTTTCCGAGATGAAGGAGAATGAGTCTGTGTCTAGGGACCATTCTGTCTCTATCGGGTTTCACCTGGATAGAGTGTCCGCCGTCACATTACGGAAACCTTGAAGGTGAACTGCTGATAAGTCCCATCCTCTCTTCCTTGCCAGGTAGAAGATGGCTAACATCACATGATTGATGTGAGGTGATCTTGAGCCTTGTCGATTTAGACATTTTACTATCACTTCGTTATCCCGGACCAATCTGATGTGGATTGCTCTGCCAAGGGATAGTTTCTTCAATGTTAGGAAGACTGCCATGGCCTCCAAAATGTTGATGTGAAAGGTTTTGAACTGGTGCGACCAATTCCCATGCACTTTTTTGTCTTGAGAATGGCCTCCACATCCTTTCAAGGAGGCGTCCGTGTGCATCACCACTGATGGTTGTGGTGGTTGTAGGGGAATTGTGCACGCTAGGCTCTTGGATGTTGACCATGGCCTTGATAGCGTGCGCAATCGGGTTGGGGTCAACCTTAGTTGATCTCTTTGAGAGTTTGATGCGTATCTTCTCCAGACTCCTGACGCATCCTTTAGCTATGCTTTTAGCACCAGGTCTGTCACTGCTGCAAGCTGGAGAGAGCCTGATACTCTTTCCTGTTGGCATCTTGAAATCCTCTTGTATCAGATTAGTCTCTTGACAGCTCCTGCTATCTCTCTCCTCTTCTTGGATGGAATGGAAAGGTGGTGTGACTTTAAGTTCCATTGGATTCCTAACCATTGGAACTTCTGAGCTGGAGAAAGGCGATACTTCTTGCGATTGATCTTGAAGCGCAGGTGTTCCAGGAACTGGATCACCTTTCCGGCCACTTGCAGACAAGTAGTCGTGGATGCTGCCCACACCAGCCAATCGTCTAGATATGCTACTACTTGAACTCCCTCGGAGCGTAGCTGCTGGATGATAGCGTCTGCTAGCTTCGTGAATATCCTTAGGGCTATGTTTAGCCCAAAAAGGCATCGCTCTGAAGACAAATTTTGTCTTCTGTAGCTTGAATCCTAGGTAGGAGGAAAGGTGGCGACTGACTGGTGGGTGCCAGTAACCATCTGCTAGGTCTATTGAGACTGTGTACGCCCCTTTGGGTAGAAGGGTCCTTATGTGTTGCAAGGTAAGCATTCGGAACTTGATGTTCTCGATGAACTTGTTGAGTGGAGAAAAGTCTAGACTGATTCTGAGTTTGTCCGAGTCTTTCTTGGGAACACAAAACAGCCTTTTCTGGAATTTGATGGACTTCATTTTCTTTATTACCTTCTTGTTCAAGAGTTCTGAGGTATATCCTTCCAACAAGGGGGTTGAGTGTTGGATGAATTCTGGAAAAGGGGTTAGAATTTCGTTCCATCTCCACCCAAGTCCATTCGTGATTAGGCTGTGGGCCCAGGGATTGAAGGTCCAGCAATCCCGAAAGTCAAAAAGTCTGCCCCCTACCTGGAGCCCCTCATTGCTTAGGGGTTCCTGAGGACTTGTTTCCGTGACCGCATCCTCCTCTGCCCCTTGGGGGGTTTCCGGAGGAACCTCTTCTTGGGCCTTTAACTTTGTAAGGCCAAAAGGTGGTCGAGTGACTCTCAAAGCCTGGGTTAAATGCTGGTGACTGGGCTACAAGCTGCTGAGGGAACATCTAGAAGGTGGTTTGAGGCTGGGCTACCATTTGAGGCACCGTGGCCATGGTCACAGCCGGAAATTGTGCAGGTCTACGTGGTCTTCTTGTCTTCTTGTTCTTAGGCTGGGGACCACCATCTGAGAAAGACTTCCTCTTTGAAGACATGCCCCACTTTTGGAGAAGGTTCCTATTCTCCGTGGCTGCTTTGGCGATGACTTTTTGGACCAATTCCTGTGGGAAAAGGTCCTTTCCCCAGATGCACGATGAAATCAGTTTTCTGGGCTCATGTTTCACTGTTACTGCGGCGAACACGTGCTCTCTACAGGTCTTCCTTGACATGATGAAAGCATATAAGTCCTTCACAAAGGTACCGATGTGAGACTTAACTGAGACAATGTACATCTCTGGGGCGTTATTAAGGCCTGCACACATCTCCAAACAGTTCTGATGAGACAAGGAGGCTGCAAGTCTTTCTTTCGTCTCTTGTTCCTTTCTCAAAAGATGATCTGGCAATTTTGGAAGGTTCAAATTGAACTGTTGACCTGCTATCTCTGGATCCAACTTCGAGACAGAGATGGTTAGATGTACATCTTTGCACTTCTCCTCACAGGTAGGTACAGCTAGAGAGAATGGCTTACATTCCTCTAGGATTGGGCAGGGTTTGCCCTCTTCGACTGCTTTAATGACACAGTCGAGGACTTTCTCCAAAAAGGGGAAAGCTCTGGAGGAAGGAGCAATAAAGGATGAATGCTTCTTGCTCAGTGCTGAGACTTTGGAGTTGGTGTATCCGGCTCCCTTCAGGGTCTTGGTAAGGATGGCCTGTGCCTTGTCATGTTCGATGACAATGACTTCTTTTGTTACCGTCTCCTTACGGGATGCAGGTTCATCTCGCAGTCTCACGTAACAATCTGGGTAGGCTAAAAAGCTGGGCCAGAATTCAAGATCTTCAAGTGGCTTGGCCCCCAACTTCTCGGAGATGAATAGCTTCCCATTCATTATGGGCATGTGCTCCGTATACCTCCAGGGGTTGGTTTCGGAGCAATGAGGGAGGTTTGATACTTTAAGGGTTTAGTAGAGCCCCTGGAAGTTCCGGGGCCATTCCCTTCTTGTACCTCTCTCTTCGTCTGTTGGATATCCTGTTTCATCTCCTCCTGTTCCTTCCGGAACACTTCCAACATCTGCTGGATCGACGATAGGAGTGCCTCGCTCCTGTCGATCTGTGTAGTCGGTTGGGGAGTTGGGCCGGAAGAGGTCAACTGCATAGGTTGATATGCCATCACGGTGAACTGGGGGTCCTCAGTCAACGTCGAAACGGATCCTTCTTCCTTCGTTGGTGGTTGAACCACGTTTTCTTCAGGGCTTTCTTGTAGTAGGTCCTGTTCAGTGTTGGTAGACACTTCCGACATCCGTTCTTGGTGGATGTCCATGCCTTTGAGTGCATTGTGGATGTCCGCGTCGATCTTCAGTTGGATGAAGGGAGGCTGTGTTATGTAATGTTGTAATAATGTACTATATTATTTCAAGTGTTGCAGGTATTGCGCAACATTGCATCATATTGCATGAATAAAATATATTATGCTTTGTACATAAGTGTAATGATTTATTTTGGTATTAGGATTCAAACATTTGTTGATTACCTCAAAGATAGGGTGTAATTCTTTATAGTTTTGTACTGGAGTAGGATTTAAGTCTTTTCAGAGCGATGCTCTTTTGTTAAGCAATGTTTTGGTTTTGTCAGATTGTGTATGACGCTCCATACACACTTAGGAGTCAGCTGTCATAGAGCAATGTAGTCACAAAAATTATTAAAGTGTATTTTAAGAATACCAACGTATCATTAAATCCCACCAAGAAAAATTGACGATCAAAGATGGGATCAGCTGAGAAATAATTACTAACAATTCTTCATCTATGTTCCAGGTAATTATTATGGTTAATAGAAACATCCTATCAACACATCAATTGGCGACGCCCAGAAGGACGAACACACGCAGAAGAAACATTGGGCCTTATGCTGGATGGGCAGCACAAGAGAAGGGCCTTTTGCACATCGATGGACGAGGGAAAAAAGCCCAATGAAGATTGCACAAGCAGCAGAATAGGAATTTCATCAAACAAACAAAACCACAAAAAGTATATTGTGAAGTTTGGTAGGCTACAAAAAAGGTAGGAAGTAAACTTGTGACTTTAGAACAGTATGTTAACCTATTGTAGGTAGTAAGGTAAGACTCAAAATGCCTTTTGACATTGAACATCCTGAACGTTTCAGCATCACAGCTGAGCCAAGTTCTGTTGCAACGCGATGACAACAGTTCTGTGACGAATTTAAGATTTATTTAGAAGCATTAGGGAACATGAAGGATGCCCAAGAGAAGGCATTATTACTTCATACAGCAGGTAGGGAAGTTCGGGAAGTGTTTAAGACTTTGCAGCCTACAAATGACACAAATGAAGCTGCAATTAAGGCTCTTACCACATACTTTGCTCCTCAGGTCAATAAATCTTTTGAAAGATACCAGTTTTCAGCGAAGGCTTATCAGAAAGAAAATGAAAGTTTAGATGCATTTGTGACTAGACTAAAGAATTTAGCTGTTTCATGTGAATTTCTAGAGTTAGAAAATGTTATCATAGATCAAGTGATTGCACATTGCAAATCACAAGAGCTAAGAAAGAAATTATTGCAAGATAAAGATTTAACATTAGAAAAGGTATTGATAACAGGCAGAGCTTGAGAAACATCAAATAGGCAAAGTAACATAATAGGTAGTTTTACAAGCAATAGAATGGAAAATTATAAAATTAATACAGAAGGTTCTAAGTGGAAAACCAATGAGAATCAGAGAAGGAATATGTCAAAGGCTAGTCATAGAAAGGTGCCTAACACTAATGTTCATAAATATCAGAATCAGGCTTATACACAGAAACAACAGGAAAAACCCAAGTGTTATAGGTGTGGTAAAACTGATCATCTTGCATACGAAGCAAAGAAATGCCCTGCTACTGGACAAACATGCCAGAATTGCAGAAAGATGGGTCATTTTGCATCTGCTTGTAGATTCCCTAAACAGTACGCAAAGAAAATAAATGCTACAGTTGATACTATTGGTCAAGAGAATAATGCGGAAAATGTTCATGATAATCAGGTTAGGTCAGAAACTGATTTTGCGTTTCGCATCAATTCCGTCAACAAAGGTACAAAGAAACATATCATGGTAGAAGTAATCATAAATGGTAAACCAATTTTGATGCAAGTTGACACAGCAGCCGATGTATCAAGTATGTCTGAGAAAACGGCTAAAAGCATTCCTAATTTGTTATTATGAGGTAAAAATAGAGTTTTGAAAGGTTATAATGGTTTTGATATTCAGAAATAGGTGCTTCAAACGTAGAAGTACAGTACAAAGAACAGAAAATAAAGAGAATGCCATTAACAGTAGTAAAAGGTAATGGACAAACTTTACTAGGTTTAGATTGGCTACAGTATTTGAAGTTAGATTGGCCTAGTATTTTGAAGGTTACAGGTAGACAAGATGAACACAAAAATGAAATATCCATGGATAATATCATATCAGAGTTTAAAGACGTATTTGAAGATAAAGTAGGTACAGTAAAGAACGCAAAGGCAATTTTAGTTTTGAAACCTGACAGTTCTCCTAGATTTTGTGCTCCCAGACCAGTACCGTATGCATTGAAAAGTGCAGTTGAAACAGAAATCAGGAGATTAGAAAATGAAGGTTCCTGGGAAAAGGTTACATATTCAGATTGGGCTACACCATTAGTTCCTATTGAGAAGGAAAGTGGACAGGTTAGGTTATGTGGAGATTACAAAGTAACGTTAAATCCACAACTGCAAGTAACTCAACATCCCTTACCAAATCCGAAAGGCATGTTTGCAACTATGTCAGGATGCAGTGTTTTTTCTAAATTAGATTTAAGACAAGCATTTCAACAGCTTTCCATCGATGAAACTTCACAAGAATTATGTACAGTAAATACATCCTTAGGTTTGTTTAGACCAAAGAGATTACCTTATGGAGTTGCAAGTAGTCCAGCTATATGGCAACAAACTATGGATAAGATATTTTCAGAAATGCAAGGAGTATTCATTTTTATAGATGATATTTTAGTTGCTGGTAAAGACACAAGAAAACATAGAAAAAGATTGCGAACAGTTCTGAAGAAGTTGAAGGAACATAATATTAGTGTATTTAAGAGCAAATGTATTTTAGAAGTTGGTTCAGTTGAATACTTAGGTTTTGTAATAAATGGCAAGGGTATTCACAAAACTATAGAGAAGATTAAAGCTGTACAATCAACAAAAGTGCCAGAAAATGTTAAGGAATTACAATCATTTCTAGGTTTAGTAACATTTTATGGGAATTTCATTCAGAATTTGTGTACAATTCCACATCCACTGTATAATCTGTTGAATAAGGGTGTAGAATGGAAGTGAACAAAAGAGTGTCAGGAATCTATTGAAAGAATCAAACAGGAAATAATATCACCTACATTCTTAGTACATTATAAAATGGATTTACCAGTTAAATTAGTATGTGATGCATCAAACATAGGTTTAGGTGCAGTATTATCTCATGTAATGCCAGATGGAACAGAAAACCCAATTGCATTCACTTCTAGAGTATTGAACAAGGCAGAAAGGAATTACTCTCAAATAGAAAAGGAAGGTTTAGCATTAGTTTATGGAGGTTAAAAATTCCATATGTATCTTTATGGTAGGGAAAAGTTCACACTTGTTACAGATCATAAACCTTTATTAGCAATATTGGGTCCAAAAGCAAGTTTACCTACGTTGGTAGCTGCAAGACTACAATGTTGGGCAATTACATTAGCAGCGTACCCCTCTGATATAGAATACCGTCCAACATCAAACATGGGTAATGCAGATGCTTTATCCAGATTACCCATAGACAAAGCTCCAGAGGAGTATGATGACAGTGTTCTGTTAATTTCTGTATATGATGTACCCATAACTGCAAAAGATGTAGCACACAGTACCAAGAGAGACACAGTACTTAGTAAGGTTTTGGAGAGTTTAATGACAGGTAGGGACTTATGCGGAAAATAGGAAAATTGTAAACCGTATAAGGATATATGGTATGAACTGAGTGTAACACAAGGAATAGTGATAAGAGGTTCAAGGGTAGTTATTCCAAATTCACTCAGAAATAAGGTTTTGTGTGAAATACATGCTGATCACCAAGGTATTGTAAGATCAAAGTCAATTGCCAGAACTTATGTATGGGGGCCAGGTATAGATAAAAATGTGGAATCTTATATAAAGAATTGTATGAATTGTGTTATGCAACAGAACAATCCTCAATTTGCTAGAATGCACCCGTGGGAGTTACCCAGGTATCCATGGCAAAGAGTGCATATAGATTTTGCAGGTCCTTTTTTAAATTACTTGTTTTTGATAGTAGTAGATGCTTACAGTAAGTGGCCAGAAATTATCCCAATGAAGACAAGAACGTCTTACACCACAATAAAAGAGTTAATGCAAATATTTTCTACACACGGTATTCCAGAAAGAATTGTTACAGATAATGGTCCACAATTTACCTCACAAGAGTTTAAAGAATTTTGTAATGTCAATGGTATAAAGCATACATTTTCAGCAACATATCATCCATCTACTAATGGAGAGGCTGAAAGATTTGTCCAAACGTTTAAACACAATATGTAGTGTAGGAAAGTAAATTCAGGTAATATAATTTTGCATGTATCAAAGTTTTTATTGTCTTATAGAACAACGCCGCACAGCACCACAGGCGTGACACCCTCAAATTTGTTGATGGGGAGGAGGATAAGGTGTAAGTTAGATTTGTTGTATCCAAGTTTGCAACGTGATTTAGAAGATAAAGGGTATAAACAAGTAGTAAAGCTTCCTAATGTAAGACAATTTTTACCTTTATCTGATGTCATGGTAAGATTGTACAACACTCCAGAGAAGTGGGTACCAGGAGAGATTGTAAGAGAGATAGGAAATTTACATTATGATGTTCATGTTGGTGATGATGTTGTAAAACGTCATGTTGATCAATTACAGCCATTAAACAGAGAGACGGTAGAGCATGTGAATGTTAGAGATGAGAAACTTAAAGAAGTAGTTAGATCAAATGAGTCAAACATTAACCAAGATGCTCCAACATCAAATGTAGATTCAGAACCAATTCATGTACCAGTACAAGATGAGGTTAAAGTGCTTCCTAATAGGATTAACAGAGGAAAGCCCCCTGAGAGATTAGATTTATAAAGATTTTTACAATGTCAAGTTAAGGGGGAGGAGACTGTTATGTATTGTTGTAATAATGTACTATATTATTTCAAGTGTTGCAGGTATTGCACAACATTGCATCATATTGCATGAATAAAACATGTTATGCTTTGTACATAAGTGTAATGATTTATTTGGTATTAGGATTCAAACATTTGTTGATCACCTCAAAGATAGGATGTAATTCTTTATAGTTTTGTACTGGAGTAGGATTTAAGTCTTTTCAGAGCGATGCTCTTTTGTTTAGCAATGTTTTGGTTTTGTCAGATTGTGTATAACGCTCCACACACACTTAGGAGTCAGCTGTCATAGAGCGATGTAGTCAAAAAAATTATTAAAGTGTAATAGGGTGAGCCTTAGGGAACAGAAGGCACCCGAGAGATTCGTTGGACAGGTAAGGTCCCGGAGAGTTCTTTTGGAACCCTCTTACACCCACCTATGAAGGGTTTCCCTTGCTGTATCACTAGCCTCTATGGAGAGAGGGATAGTTTCTCCAAAGCCGTTGGACAGCAAGGTCGAGTAGTTGGAGCAACCCTTCGGGTCCCAGCACCTCAGGGATCCAGATATGATGCAGCAGGGGGCATGAGACCGGCACATCGTATGCCCACAAAAGTCCTTACTCTTGTGGTTGTAGAACACAACTGCACACGCACCATTGGCTCCTCCTGTAAAGGAAAAGGATTTGACGAAAAATTTAGTTGTTTATATCATTGATATAAATGCATACATTTCATAGTAATACTTACTATTGTAATTAATAGCTTAGGATAGTAAGCTAGAGAGGAAATAGGAAAGACACATATCTGTGTTTCCTCTCCCAGGCAATCGCTGAGACCTCCGTCAATTGTAATATTTAGATTCCCTATAAGGGAGAATACAGGGTGGAATGACTCTAGCACTTAGAGACGGGATTATTAAATATTTATAGTAACTTTTCCACCTGTATTATATTAATATTGATCAGTGTTTTATATGGGTCCCAGTGATCAAAGGATTCATCTGGGTGTTGAGTGATTACTCAACCTCAACATGGTCTGCAGTCCCAACAATAGACTGTGAAAGGATACACAGCGTATGTTAGAAATACTTGTACTACTGTATTGTTGTATACTGTAGTTTTACCGGTACACTACCGGGGTTAGGTTAGTACCTGGCGGAACTAACTGATAGAGAGAGAGAGAAAGAATGGAAAGGAGGGTTTCCTATTATTATGGTTTAGCACAATAACTGGAAGTGTAGGAGGACTATCCTGCCGTCTACTGTCTCCTTGCCAGAATGAGAGTTCTAATGGAAGGGGAGGAATCCATCTGATTCTAGCTTCCATCCATCCACAAAAGTCTGCCGCCGGCTGTACTGCCGGTTGCAAGGTTTGTGGATGGCAGACCAAGAGAGGGCTGAAGAATTCTCACAGTATGTTGGGTTTCCCACCAGCAGCTGTCAGGGCGGGCTCAGTCTTTCCCCCCGGGGCATTCACTTCCGGTGAAGGAAGGACATAAGGGGAAAGATGACCGATGCCGCTACCTAACCGCCGCCGTTAGGGACCCGGCCGGCAACGCAGTCAACCCGGCAAGCCGGGCTGACTGTCCAAGTACCAGTGAAAGAATGCTGTGACGGCTAGGCCGACACTAAAGGACAGAGGAGGGGAGGGTTTTATAGTTCACAGGGGAGAGAGGTGGCAGCAGGAATATTGTGTGCACAATCTTCACTAGTATAATTTGCCTTACTAGCTAAATTTATAGCTAAATACCGGGAATTTCGCTCTACTGACTAAATCAGGGGTTCTCAACTGGGGTCCACATGGACCCTAGGGGTCCATGGAATATTTCTGGGGGTCCACAGGCAAAACATAATAAACTGGGGGTCCACAGTGATATTTTGGTGGTCCATGGTGAAAACCAGCTTATGATGGTTTTTATCATAAAACAATTTAATTTCTACTGCAATTTTGGCTGGATTATTTTACAAGAAAGAAGTGGCAGCTGCCTTCCTAAATAGGTTGGACTATAATCTCCTTTGGAAATTTATTCCAGAAATACTTTGATCTGTCGAATCCTTCTATATTCGACCCGAAGAAATAAGGCCGCTGAAATCTTAAATGTTAGGGGAAAGTCATCCTTTTCGACCAAAAACAATTTGACCAAGCTTCAAGTTAATACTCTGCCCTGGAAAATTGACCGGCTTAGTCAAGAGTTAGAACAAATTCTTTGTGTTGAGATAATAAGGATTACTAGGAGGTATGTAGATAACTGACCCTTCAAATCACATCCCACCGTGCCCAGGTCTTTAAGTGCCCTATGTCTATTCCTGTGGATCAACTATAGGGGAAATTTATAAAAAAGTGAATTCACCCAAGCAGTTGACTTCAGTCTAACGTTGAACTCCATCGTGGAAAGGTAAGAGATATCAAAAAGTTCCTAGTATAGACATTCTATGGTATTATTTTTTTATTTCTGCATTTCAATAACGAGAAAATCACTTCCCAGTATAAAAGTATAAAAAGACTGAAGAGATAAATGGCAAATTTTTCCCGTTTTGATACAAATTTTAAATATCAATTCATATCTGGTCAATTATCTGAATAAAATTATCAGCTTTGAGGAAGTAAAAAATTTCAATGATGACCCTAATGATAATAGTGAATGATTTTTATAGTTTTTTTAATCATTCAAGTTATTTTAACTATAACATTTCTATTTACCAGTTTTATCTCAAACACTTACCTTGCACTGTGTTTCTAAATATGTGTTATATTTGTCGAAAAATATATAAAAATGATTAACAATATATATAGTTAGATATTATGAACTGCAATAATTGTATTACCAGCTGTATATAAATATATATATATATATATATATATATATATATATATATATATATATATATATATATATATATATATATATATATATATATTTTTTTTTTTTCTTTCGCCGACATCCCATGGCTACTCCAAATAAAAAGAAGTGCCAACAGTATTCCGTTGAATATTTGTCTTACGGATTTATTCAAGCACCACATAATGAAACGAAACCAATGTGCCTCATATGTATGGATGTACTTTCAAAGTATAGTATGAGACCTTGTAAACTAAGAATCCATCAAGAAAAGAAGCACACAGGAAAGAAAGATCACCCAGTAGAATACTTTAAAAGACTTCGTAATGATTTCCAAACTAAAAAAGCAGTGTCTCAAGTGTTTAATAACATACATACATACATATACGAAGGCACTTCCCCCAATTTTGGGGGGTAGCCGACATCAACAAATGAAACATAAAAAAAGAATGGGACCTCTACTCTCTACGTTCCTCCAAGCCTGACAAGGGACTCAACCGAGTTCAGCTGGAACTGCTAGGGGTGCCATAGTCCACCCTCCCCCGTTATCCACCACAGAGGAAGCTTCATAATGCTGAATCCCCTACTGCTGCTACCTCCACGGTCATCTAAGGCACCGGAGGAAGCAGCAGGGCCTACCGGAACTGCGTCACAATCTCTCGCCATTCATTCCTATTTCTAGCACGCTCTCTTGCCTCTCTTACATCTATCCTCCTATCACCCAGAGCTTTCTTCACTCCATCCATCCACCCAAACCTTGGCCTTCCTCTTGTACCTCTCCCATCAACTCTTGCATTCATCACCTTCTTTAGCAGACAGCAATTTTCCATTCTCTCAACATGGCCAAACCACCTCAACACATTCATATCCACTCTAGCTGCTAACTCATTTCTTACACCCGTTCTCACCCTCACCACTTCGTTCCTAACCCTATCTACTCGAGATACACCAGCCATACTCCTTAGACACTTCATCTCAAACACATTAAATTTCTGTCTCTCCATCACTTTCCTTCCCCACAACTCCGATCCATACATCACAGTTGGTACAATCACTTTCTATTATAGAACTCTCTTTACATTCATGCCCTACCCTCTATTTTTTACTACTCCCTTAACTGCCCCCAACACTTTGCAACCTTCATTCACTCTCTGACATACATCTGCTTCCACTCCACCATTTGCTGCAACAACAGACCCCAAGTACTTAAACTGATCCACCTCCTCAAGTAACTCTCCATTCAACATAACATTCAACCTTGCACCACCTTCCCTTCTCGTACATCTCATAACCTTACTCTTACCCACATTAACTCTCAACTTCCTTCTCTCACACACCCTTCCAAATTCTGTAACTAGTCGGTCAAGCTTCTCTTCTGTGTCTGCAACCAGTACAGTATCATCTGCAAAAAACAACTGATATACCTCCCATTCATGGTCATTCTCGTCTACCAGTTTTAATCCTCGTCCAAGCACTCGAGCATTCACCTCTCTCACCACTCCATCAACATACAAGTTAAACAACCACGGCAACATCACACATCCCTGTCTCAGCCCCACTCTCACCGGAAACCAATCACTCACTTCATTTCCTATTCTAACACATGCTTTACTACCTTTGTAGAAACTTTTCACTGCTTGCAGCAACCTTCCACCGACTCCATATAACCTCATCACATTCCACATTGCTTCCCTATCAACTCTATCATACGCTTTCTCCAGATCCATAAACGCAACATACACCTCCTTACCTTTTGCTAAATATTTCTCGCATATCTGCCTAACTGTAAAAATCTGATTCATACAATCCCTACCTCTTCTAAAACCACCCTGGCATTCTCTGTTTTATCCTTAATCCTATTAATCATTACTCTACCATACACTTTTCCAACTACACTCAATAAACTAATACCTCTTGAATTACAACGCTCATGCACATCTCCCTTACCCTTATATAGTGGTATAATACATGCACAGACCCAATCTACTGGTACCATTGACAACACAAAACACATATTAAACAATCTCACCAACCATTCAAGTACAGTCACACCCCTTTCCTTCAACATCTCAGCTCTCACACCATCCATACCAGATGCTTTTCCTACTCTCGTTTCATCTCACTTCCTCTATTGGAATCTCTTTCTCATTCTCAACTCCCCTCACCGGCACCACAACACCTGCAACAGCAATTATATCTGCCTCCCTATTATCCTCTACATTCAATAAACTTTCAAAATATTCCGCCCACCTTTTCCTTGCCTCCTCTCCTTTTAACAACCTTCCATTTCCATCTTTCACTGTCTCTTCAATTCTTGAGCCAGCCTTCCTTACTCTCTTCACTTCTTTCCAAAACTTCTTCTTATTCTCTTCATATGACTGACCCAATCCCTGACCCCACCTCAGGTCAGCTGCCCTCTTTGCATCGCGTACCTTGCGCTTTACTTCCACCTTTTTCTCTCTATATTTTTCATACTTCTCTATACTATTATTCTGCAGCCATTCTTCAAAAGCCCTCTTTTTCTCTTCCAATTTTACCTTCACTCCTTTATTCCACCATTCACTGCCCTTCCTCATGCTGCCTCCGACAACCTTCTTGCCACACACATCACTTGCAATCTCAACAAAATTTTCTTTTACTAACTTCCACTCCTCCTCTAAATTACCAGTTTCTCTTACTCTCACTTCGTCATATGCCATTTTCAACCTTTCCTGATATTTACTTTTTACCCCCGGTTTCATTAGCTCTTCATCCCTCACTAGCTCCCTTTTACATCCACCTACTCTATTCCCCCACTCTTTTGCTACAACTAATGTTCCTTCCACCAAAAAATGATCAGACATACCGTTAGCCATACCCCTAAACACGTGCACGTCTTTCAATCTTCCAAACATTCTTTTAGTTATCAACACATAATCCATTAATGCCCTTTCTACTACTCTTCCATTTGCCACTCTTACCCATGTATACTTGTTTTTATCTTTCTTTTTGAAAAAGCTAGCACTTATTACCATCTCTTGTTCAACACACATATCTACCAGTCTCTCACCACTCTCATTTTCACCTGGTACGCCATACTTCCCAATGACACCTTCTACCTCTCCAACGCCCACTCTAGCATTTAAGTCACCCATGACAACTACATAATTCCTTCTACCGAGTCCTTCTACACACCTAGTTAATTCATTCCAGAACCCATTCCGCTCTTCTTCACTTTTCTTACTACCTGGTCCATACTCACATTCCCTACCCAACCTAACCCTTACCAACATTAACCTAGATGATATCTCCTTCCATTCCACTGCTTTACCTGTCATCCATTCACTCAGCAATAAAGCCACACCCTCTCTCGCTCTTCCCCTTTAAATCCCAGACACTCTACCAGACATTTCACCAAACATCACTTAAAATAATAGCAAAAGCAGGAAAACCCCATAATGTAGGTGAAACAGTAATTTTACCTGCAGTGTCCGTTATAATTTCGTCTGTTATAAAACAAAATTCAAGTGAAATTATTAATATCCTTCCTTTAAGCAACTCTTCTGTGTCATGACGCATTGATGAAATAGCAGAGGATGTAGAAAAACAATTAATATCCCATTTGCAAGTGAAACAGTTTGCCCTTCAACTTGATGAATCCACTTTAAGAGATAATGAGGCCATTTTATTAGCATATGTTAGATTTAACAGTGATGAAGGACACAAAGAGGAGCTGCTTTTTGCTAGAAGTCTTGTGACAGACACAAAAGGTGAAACAATTTTTAATGAAGTTGTTACTTATTTCCAGCAAAACAATATTCCACTCAAAAATATAATCGCTTGTGCTACTGATGGTGCACCTTCGATGAAAAGCAGATACAAAGGTTTTATTGCACATTTAAAAAAAGCTGTCCCCGGAAGTATTTTGTATTCACTGCGTGATACACCGTCAACACTTAGTTGCAAAGAAATTGAGTGCACGTCTGCATGATGCCCTTACTGTCGTAATACAAGTAGTTAACCATATAAAATCAAATTCTCTCAGAGACCGCCTTTTTCATGAATTGTGTAAGCAAAATGGAGAAGAGTTTGAAAGGCTTGTATTACATACAGAGGTGAGATGGCTATCAAAGGGAAATTGTCTTCAGCGTTTCATTGCACTTCGGGATTCTATTGTTTCCTCTCTTGCTAATACATAACTTGGAGAACAGCTGCTTGCAAATAAATGTGATGTGTTTTTCTTATCAGATATATTTGAAAAATTGAATTCTCTTAATAAACAGCTCCAAGGAAAAGATTCCGATCTGATATCTAGTAGAAGTGCTAGTATTGCTTTTCTGAGGAAACTACAGTTTTATAAGAATAATATCAGGCGTTGTGCATTTAAACAGTTTCCTTGTTTGGTCTCTATTAGTAGAGATTTGCAAGATGAAGATCTTGCATTATATGGTGAATATATGGAAAATATGCATAAAGATATGCAAATTCGGTTTAGTGACCTACTCATGATGGTTATACCGACTTGGGTTTCAGTTCCTTTCGAAGTTAATGTTGCCAATATAGACATATCTTTGCAAGAGCCCCTTATCGAATTACAAAATGATGAAATTATGAGTGCTAAATTCAAAGATGGAAAGTACAATGTATGGAAGACAAATGATGTTGCTACAAAGTACCCTTTGCTCTGGGATACAGCACAGATCTATGTTATCGCTTTTCCAACATCTCATCTTGTTGAATCGGGATTTAGTCGTGTTTCTCAACTTTTATGAAAAGCTCGCAATAGACTTGACATTGTTAAAAGAGGTGATCTTCGACTATCATTAACATCGATGGAACCAGACATAAAGAAACTCGCAGAGCAGCATCAACCTCCGGGATCTCATTGAATGAATATGCCTTTCTCTTTTTTATCACATATTTCATTTCAACTGTTTATAAAAAATTTTAACCATTGTACATAAATGCTACAGTGAATTCATATGTCTGATCTCTATTTTCCAACGGCTTGACCATGGAAGAAACATTTCAATATTGTAATACAAGGTACTGGTAAAGAATTAATATTACTATATCTTTTAATACTATTATCATTACTGATTATTATTATTATTATTATTATTATTATTATTATTATTTTTATTTTTATTATTATTATTATTATTATTATTATTATTATCATTATTGTTGTTGTTGTTGTTGTTGTTGTAGAATACTTTATTTGCATTAAATTAGTATTTATTTGAAAATAAAGCTTAATTACTTTCTATTTGTTTGTTTATTAAAAATATTGTCTTATGACCAATAGTTATGAAGGGGTCTACCAGGAAAAAAAGAAGGGAAAAGGGGTCCATGGGTAAAAAAAGGTTGAGAACCACTGGACTAAATAAAATGCAATAAAAATGTGCGACAGCGGTCGTGAAATGGCCGCCTCCGGTTGTGGCTACGCTCAACCAAACACACTTAAATTATACAAATTTAACTGTGAGAAGGGAGCCTAAAATTATACACAGGAAAGAATAAATACTCAACTTTCCAGAGGATGAAGATGCTGGAGATTGCATCATTAATATTCCTGTAATCCGTAACAAACACCGGGAAAAGGTTGGGAGTGCACTTAGCTTAAATACTACAGAGAAAGGAATGGCGGCCAGTAGTAGTGCGGATAGGAGGTCCACCGCGTACCTAGATAACAGCTCCCCTTTCGTTCGCCACTCTTCCCCCTCAAAGAGTTAAATCTATTCGGGGTGAAGATTGCTATGTGTCGTATCTAAAAATACTTCCCCTGATATTATGCAATATCCTTAAATTTATATTATGGATAAATCGCAGCAGGAGTTAGAACTCTGGAAACCTTCGGTTAATTCTCTGGAAGCATTACTGTAGCAAATATCCCTTAGAAAGCTACCTAAAGGAACCTTCCATCAGGACGACATGGCCGAGCCCAAAAAGGTAGTCAGTGATAATAAAAACATCTGCCTTCATAACATAATATCCTTTCTTTATGTCAATTTGAGGTTTGTACTCATCAACAGATATATCTATAAAAGGGCAGTCACTAATAATAAAAACATCTACCTTCATAACATAATATCCTTTCTTTATGCCAATTTGAGGTTTATACTCATCAACAGATATCTCTATAGAAAGGCAGTCAATAATAATAAAAACATCTGCCTTCATGACATAATATCCTGTCTTTAGGCCAATTTGAGGTTTATAGGGTGATGTGTTCACGACCCGGACACGGTCTCGACTCGGACAGTCTTAATAACCAATGAACGATCGAGCCTAGGATGACGTCAGAGCTATGACGTATGAGGGAGGGCGGTCCTAACTAGACGCCATTTGCAAACCTGCCCGCCAATGCTCCGCTTGTAAACAAGGTAAGAATTTCAATTTTAAGGGGTCGCGATCTTAATTTTCGGCATCAGGATATATTGTGCCATGACCACGAATAAGGCGTGATCAAGTTGTGATAAGTTTTGTTATGTAATATAGCCATATTGGCATAAAATCAGTGATAATACGGAGTGACTAAACAACAATGGAGTGGTTTGGGGTGCCCGCTAAATAATTTTATGGTGTGTTCTCGACTCGGACAATTTTTGACGGTTCATGCAAATTAAGTGTACTGGAAAACCCACTTAAAAAGTGAATGATTGCATAGTTCTTACAACTATAATGTACCATATGTGAGATAAAGCCATGGAAAAGGCTGGAAATGGGTGTTTGCCACGGCTAAATATCGAGTGATTTTTCGAAGTGTTTTATTGATGGAAGTGAATTATTTTTAGCATTAATGTTTACTTTTCCAAATTGAAATATTTAACCTAGGCCAATTGTTTATATTTTTTACGAATTTAAAAAAAAAATTATGTGCGTGGTCTCGACTCGAACAATGTGCACGTGCTGTCCGAGTCGAGAACACGGAGGTATAAGAAGCAATAAATTTTTTTTTTTTTAAATGACTCTGTCAATCACTCTCATTTTAACCTAACACCAATATTAATACTATATATTAACTTTTATAAAATTATTCATGGTTTGAAATAATTAAATATGGGTGATTGCCAAAGTCAAACATATAGTCAGTTTTGAGCTATTTTTTTTGTGCAAATTAATTTTTTTTTAGAATTAATATGTGGCCCCCAATAGTGTTTAGTCTTCCAAATTGAAATATTTAACCTCGGCCAATTTTTTCATTTTTAATATTTTTTTTAAAAAGCAAGGTCCGTGTTCTCCACTCAGACAGGTTTGTCCGGGTCGAGAACACGGAGGTATAAGAAGCAATAATTTTTTTTTTTTTAAATGACTCTGTCAATCACTCTCATTTTAACCTAACACCAATATTAATACTATATATTAACTTTTATAAAATTATTCATGGTTTGAAATAATTAAATATGGGTGATTGCCAAAGTCAAACATAGAGTCAGTTTTGAGCTATTTTTTTTTGTGCAAATTAATTTTTTTTAGAATTAATATGTGCCCCCCAATAGTGTTTAGTCTTCCAAATTGAAATATTTAACCTCGGCCAATTTTTTCATTTTTAATATTTTTTTTAAAAAGCAAGGTCCGTGTTCTCGACTCGGACAGGTTTGTCCGGGTCGAGAACACGGAGGTATAAGAAGCAATAATTTTTTTTTTTAAATGACTGTCAATCACTCTCATTTTAACCTTAAACCAATATTAATACTATATATTAACTCTTATAAAATTATTGATGGTTTAAAATAATTAAATATGGGTGATTGCCAAAGTCAAACATAGAGTCAGTTTTGAGCTATTTTTTTGTGCAAATTAATTTTTTTTAGAATTAATATGTGCCCCCAAGAGTGATTAGTCTTCCAAATTGAAATATTTAACCTAGGCCAATTTTTTAATTTTTAAAAATTATTAAAATATGCAAGGTCCGTGTTCTCGACTCGGACAGGTTTGTCAGGGTTGAGAACACGGAGAATTTTTATTTTTCTAAAATTTATTAATTGGTCAGGCAATAGAATTTTAACATGGAACAAATATCAATACTGTTTATTACCTCGTATAAAGTTATTGATTGTCTAAACTAACAAATTATGGGTTTTTGAAAAGGTCAAAATATTTTTTCATTATGAACTTATAGACAATATTCATTAGCCTAGCCTATGTCTCTAATGCCATTTATCTCTTTCAGATCCTTCGTGACTCCCAGCCATGCCTAGCAACTACCAGCCAAGGAACATCCTAACCACGGATAGGACCAACTTAGAGAAGGCATTTTACCACCGCCTAGAGACTGGTTGTAGCATCCGCACTGCGTGCAACCTTTTTGGAGTTAAAGTTTAGACTCTTGGGGTAAGCTTGAATAAATCTAAGCCCTCTTAAATTCTATGTGTAGGCTAAGAACTTTAGGCTACTTTTCATTTAGGCTAGCCTACCCTATCGGGCCTATGCTCCCCACTTTACCTTTGTTTTATTTTTTTCAGGATGCTTTCACTCGGTCCATCAAGGAGAGTGATGGGAGGACGTTTGTGCCTAAGCATCAGAACGTCAAAAAGGTTTTCACCGATGCGCAGGAACCCTTGATCGAGGAATACTCTATCGAGATCGCGTGGATGTTCTACGGCCTGCCAACGAGAGCTTTCAGGAGGATGATCCTGAAGTATGCAGAGGCTGTTGGCAGCCCGTCTATTCCTGATGCCTGGAAGAGGGAAGGTATGGCCACCTGTGACTGGTATTACGGGTATATGTTCCGTCATCAAAGGATTGCATTGAAGGCTCCGGAGGGCATGTCACTTTCGCGCGCGATGGCTTTCAACCGCGTAAACGTTGAAGTCTTCTTCAAGGCTTACGTGGAAGCTGTCGAGCGACACAGTTTCATGCCAGCCAGGATCTTCAACTTGGATGAGAGTGGCTTGTCCACTGTGATGAAGCCATGTAAGGTTGTTTGCGAGAGAGGTCGTCCTGTTGCTTCGCAGGTTGCTCGGGAGAGAGGCAATCATATGACTTTCGTGGGGATTGTTAATGCTGCAGGGCATGGTTTCCCTCCAGTGTTTATCATCGCACGAAAGAAGATGAATGCTGATTTTCAGAGAGGGACTACTCCTGGAACCACAGTGCTCTTGCAGGCTAACGGTTGGATGGACCATGAGCGTTTCGTGCAGACACTCGAGCATCTCCATAAGGTGTCTTATTCTTCAGTGGAGAATAAGATACTGCTAATAATGGACAATGCCGAGTGTCACATGAGCATTCATGTGGTTGAGTATGCGATACAGCATGGCATTGTAATTGTCACGCTGCCACCTCATACTACAGTCAAACTCCAGCCATTAGATGTAAGTGTCTTTGGCCCCTTCAAGTCTGTCCTGCGATCCATTCAGGACGATTTTAAACTTTCAAACCCTCACGTGCCCATCACGGAACATATGTTGCCAGAGATGGCGTGCAAGGCCTGGGACAAGGTTTGTAATGTCACCAACATCACCAATGGGTTTCGCGCTACTGGCATCTTTCCCGTCAACCGCAACATCTTTCCAGATGATGCGTTTGCTGGGGCAGAAGTCACAGAGCAGGCCCCTCCTGATGATGATGATGATTTGCCACAAACTGTTGCCACACCCTTGACACCAGTTCCATCGGAGCCTGACCAACCTCAGCCTGGACCATCTGGAATAGGTAGGATGTCACCAGCCTTCTCTGCTTCAGCGTCTAGGGCTAACACTCCTGAAGCAGCACTCCAACCTCGGCAGACTCCAACTCCAACACCTTCATCTCCTCCAATTCCCGACGTCACTCCCGAAGCTATGCAGCCCTACCCGAAGGCTCGTCCCCGCCCTGCTGCTAGAGGGCGCAAGAAGATCCGCGCCTGCATCCTGACTGAGGATGAGGAGGCTCTTAGCCAGCTGCGGGACAAGGAGGAGAAGAAAGCAGCCAGAGAGGAGAAGAAGCGGAGGTTGCAGGAGAAGAAGAGAGGGCAGGAGGCACGACAGGCGGCTAAGAGGAGGAGGTCTGAGCCAGTTGAGGCGAGCAGCAGTGATGAGGAGGCTATCGACAATCCTGCACTCTGTGACGACTCATCTGAATATTCAGATGAGATTGCAGAAGAGCTCGAGTTTGATGCTGCCTCCTATCCATTCGTCCAGAAGGAGCCAGAGGTGAGAGACTTTTTTTTAATATTTCAAAATCTGTAGCCTAGCCTAGGCTAGATTATGTTCATCTATTGCATAAGTAGGCTAAGTCTAGAAGAAAATTTCTATCTAATTGTCAAATTTAGTATCCGAGCTGAATGGCTTGGTTTTAAAGCCAAATTCCTTATCCATTCATTCCATAGGCTAGGCTATTCATTCTTTTTTTCATATTTCAAAATCTGTAGCCTAGGCTATCCTAGCCTAGATTATGTTCATCTATTGCATAAGTAGCCTAGCCTAAGTCTAGAAGAAAATTTCTATTTAATTGTCAAATTTAGTAGCCGAGCTGAATGGCTTGGTTTTAAAGCCAAATTCCTTATTCATTCATTCCATAGGCTAGGCTATTCATTCTTTTTTTTTCCTTTTTTCCCCCAGGTGGGTGACTTTGTCCTGGTCCAGCTTCTCTTCCAGGGGAAGAGGTCTGAGGAGCTTGTCCACTTTGTGGGCAAGGTCATTTCCCTGGAGGAAGACGGGCAGCAGCTGCAGTTGGACTTCCTCAGGATAAGGTCGCCCTTGCTGAAGGACACCTTCCACTTCCCAGCCATCGGGGATGTCGACAGTGTCGACCGCAGCAGGGTGTTGGGGGTCCTCACAGTCAGCACGGGGACCACCCAACGACAAGTAAACCTCATCAAGGTCCTCCCTCCCTTGAGGGACTTTAACATGCATTAGTTTTAAGTCATTCACTTTAAAATGCATTAGTTTTAAGTCATTCACTTTAAGATTCATTAGTTTTAAGTCATTCACTTTAACATGCATTAGTTTTAAGTCATTCACTTTAACATGCATTAGTTTTAAGTCATTCAGTTTCCCATTTTTGTTTAATATATATATTTTTGCTACCAATTGTTTTATTCCACCTTTCAGTGTCATGTTCTGGATGTTTTTACTAAGAATAAATATAAAACATTGGTTTAAGTGTGTTTTTGGTGGACCAAAACATCCGTCCGGGTTGAGACCACAACCCCGTCCGGGTCGTGACCACGCGGTCTCGACCCGGACAGAGAATTTTGGATTTTAAAAACGGCTGTAAAACCCAAAATATAATATCTACAGATATGAAACTCATAACATAAGATGGGGCATTAGTTAAACTTTCTTTTAAGCACAAAATCTCTCCTGTAGCTCAATAACTTTTTTTTTATGAATATTATTCATTTTACTGTCTGGGTCGTGAACACATCACCTACCCATCAACAGATATCTCTATAAAAAGGCAGTCAATAATAATAAAAACATCTGCCTTCATAACATATCCGTTCTTTTTGTCAATTTGAGGTTTATACTCATCAACAGATATATCTGTAAAAAGGCAGTCACTAATAATAAAAACATCTGGCTTCATAACATAATATCCTGTCTTTAGGCCAATTTGAGGTTTATACACATCAACAGATATATCTATAAAAAGGCAGTCACTAATAATAAAAACATCTGGCTTCATAACATAATATTGTTTCTTTATGCCAATTTGAGGTTTGCACTCATCAACAGATATCTGTAAAGAAAGGCTATCACTAATAATAAAAATATTTGCCTTCATAACATAATATCCTTTCTTTATGCCAATTTGAGGTTTATACTCATCAACAGATATCTCTATAAAAAGGCAGTCACTAATAATAAAAACAGCTGCCTTCATAACATAATATCCTTGCCGTTAATAACTGCCCAAATAGGTAACGACATCGCCGCCTCCCAAGGCTATTCCTAAATCAGGGGCACATAAACTATACTCAATACTGGGCGAGAACTGCCGCCAGTTACAAGAGTGTCGGTAACGACAGCAGCAAACAAAATGAAGATCGTATGTAACAAACATCATGTTGTAAAAAAGTGTGGCAGTATAGGCCACAGAGATAACGGATTTTGAGCAAAGTGAAAAATCTTTTTTTGGGTGAGAGTGCCATGTCGTCCTGATGGAAGGTTCCTTTAGGTAGCCTTCTAAGGGATATTTGCTACAATGATACTCCCAGAGAATTATATCGAAGGTCTCCAGGATTCTAACTCCTGATGCGAGTATCCAGTAAAGGATATCGCATAAAATCTTGGGACGTATATAAGATACGACACATAGAAATCTTTACCCCGAATTGATTTAACTCTTTGATGTACAAGGGAAGAGTGGCAAAAGAAGGGGATGCCATTCTAGGTACCTGGTGGACCTATATCCCTACTACTGCTGCGACGCCATTCCTTTTCTTGTCGTTAAGCAGAAAAGGCCGCAGATAAAGTAATTTTGGGAGGGGTCAGCAAAAGGATGGGTCCATCAGGATGACATGGCACTCTCACCCAAAAATAGATTTTTCACTTTGCTCAAAATCGGTTTTTTGGGCTCGGGCCATGTCGTCCTGATGGAAGCATACTAGAGAATTAACTTAAAATCACTATAGCTGTGGGTTTGTGTATGTGCCTTCAACCTTAAATGGATTTCCTTATCTGGTCTACTAGACCTGTATGTGAAATTCCAGGTAACTGTCATTTCCACTAAGCCTGGAGCTGGTTTAGTGCTTCCTGCCCCCTGCAGGGAAAGAGTCGACATCGACAATAAGGATTCAAGGTTTGTATTTCCGTAGGACCAGAAGAGAAAAATTTAGAGCTTACCTTTACTTACCATGGAAATCTGTATCCTGATTTTAAGTTCTAGGCCCTTATAGGGATTAAATAAAACTCTAGCATGTTTTATTTGTCTGTAACTGAGGTAGCAGTAATAAGACGCAAATACGTTTTAGTATCTTTATTTTGCAACTAAATTATCAAATGTAGTTACAATAGATTATGCATCTGATCCAGCATTAGGGTCCATATTTTCTCCTGTAGAAAAAATATATAATTTCATTATCAGAATAATGCCCCTCAATGGAAATGTGAAACCAAATCTGTCTGACTTGTTCAGATTTTTGGAAATGCATATACACTATGATGCAACCGTTCACTCGGCACTGGTGTTATTGGTCAGATATGCACCTATATGAAACAATATATTAATCACAGTTATCATTTGCACTAGAAGGTAAGTATACCCATGCACCCGATGCACTGTAAAGTCCCAAAACAGTCCACTGTTCATCACAGCACTAGACAACGGGTTTAATGACACTACACGTCGCCACCACAAAGTGTTTTATTTCATTTACTTGCTTCGCAAAGTGTTTGTAGAAGACCCTGGATGATCTCCACCCAGTGTATGAGTGGAGTCTTTTAGAGTCCATATGTTTAAAGAAGTTCAACGAAGAAGCAACTTTCCTCGGATAGTGACCTGCGGGGGTACTGTCAGGATCCGCTCTGCGAATAAAGTAGGTGAGCTTCACTCTCAGTTGTCTTAGGGATAATTTTGATCCTGAAGTTTTGCCTCTGAAGAGCTGTCCTCCCTTGAAGTCTGAAGTTCTTCGAAGATAGACCTTAAGACACTCTACTGGGCACAAAGAGGCATCTTCCTTCAGTAGGCAGAGTCCCTAAGAACCCCACCTCTTAGTGGGTACCTCATTTTTGGCAAGAAAGGCAGGATCAAGAAAGAGGTTCAGTTCTCCTGTGTCTAGGAACTGAATATGGCCTTCGTTTCTGGATAAGGCCACTATTTCACTAAATCTAGCCCCTGAGGCTATTACAAACAGAAAAATTACTTTCTGTGTTAGATCCTTTAGAGTACAATCCTCATTGTTTAGGATCGAAGCATAGTGCAAGACTTGATCCAAGGACCACGTGAAGGGTTTTGGTGGGGATGCTGGCTCGAGTCTAGCACATGTTTTTGGGATCTTATTAAAGATTTCACTAGCGAGGTCCACTTTAAAGGCATGAATAAGTGGTCTAGCCAGGGCCGACTTACATGAGGTAATCGTAATAGAAGCCAGGCCCTGTTCGTGTAGGTATATGAAGATTGCGTGACAGAATTCTATTGATATTTCTGTCGGTTTCCTTGTTTTCACAAAGGAAACCCATTTCTTCCATGACGATTCATATTGTCTCCTAGTCGAACTTGACGTATACTCTTCGATGAAGTCAACTTTATCTTTCAAGATTCCAAACTTTTAGTTCGCCGCTGGCCCGAGAAAATCAAGGACCCTTCTGCCAAAAGGGGTGTACACGGTCTCAATAGACGTAGCAGATGCTTACTAGCATCTCCCAATGAGTCGCCCTTTCTCCTCCTACCTAGGATTCAAACTACAGAAGAAGAAGTTTGTCTTCAGAGCAATGCCCTTCGGACTGAACACAGCCCCAAGGATATCCACGAAGCTAGCAGACACAATCGTCCAACAGCTATGCACAGATGAAGTTCAAGTGGTAGCATATCTAGATGATTGGTTGGTATGGACAGCATCCATGACTACTTGTCTGCAAGCAGCCAACAAGGTGATCCAGTTTTTGGTGCACCTGGGCTTCAAGATCAATCGCAAAAAGTCTCGTCTCTCTCCAGCTCAACAGTTCCAGTGGCTAGGAATCAAATGGAACTTAAAGTCACACCACCTCTCCATTCCATCTACGAAAAGAAGAGAGAAATAGCGGGATCTGTCAGGAGACTAATCCGTCACAAGAGGATTTCAAGGCACCAAAAGAAAAGAGTACTGAGCTCTCTCCAGTTTACAACAGTGACAGACCCTGTGCTAAAGGCACATCTGAAAGATACGTCAGGAGTCTGGAGGAAATACACATCAAACGCTCGAAGAGATCAACTAAGGTTGACCCAGACCTTGTTGCACATGCAGTTAAGGCCGTCACAACCATCAGTGGTGATACACACGGATGCCTCCTTGGAAGGATGGGGAGGCCATTCTCACGACAAAAAAGTGCAAGGGAATTGGTCACACCACTTCAAAACTTTTCATATCAACATTTTGGAAGCTATGGCAGTCTTCCTGACATTGAAGGGACAATCCCCTCGCAGATCAATCCACATCAGATTGGTCCTGGACAACGAGGTGATAGTAAAGTGTCTAAATTGACAAGGCTCGAGATCACCCCACATCAACCATGTGATGTTAGCCATCTTCTACCTGGCAAGGAGGAAAGGATGGCACCTATCAGCAGTTCACCTACAAGGTTTCTGCAATGTGACGACGTACACTCTATCCAGGCGAAAGCCCATTGAGACAGAATGGTCCCTAGACGCAGACTCATTCTCTTTCATCTTGGAAAAAGTCCCAGAACTGCAGATCGACCTCTTCGCAACGAGCGACAACAAGAAACTATCTCGCAACGTAACCCCGTACATGGACCTTCAAGCAGAAGTGATGGATGCCATGTCCCTCTACTGGAACAGGTGCAATCGCATTTACCTGTTTCCACCAACCAATCTCCTGCTAAGAGTCCTCGACAAGCTAAGATCCTTCAGAGGGACAGCAGCAATAGTATCACCCGAGTGGCCCAAAAGCAATTGGTTCCCTTTAGTTCTAGATCTGAAACTGAAGCTGTTTCCTCTACCGGATCCAGTACTATATCAACTAGCCCAGAAGTCCACTGAATACTCTTCATCCTCGAGAACCAGCAACCTGCATCTCATGATTTTCTCGTCCTAGCAGCGAACAAAAAGTTTGGAATCTCGAAGGATAAAGTTGACTTCATCGAGGAGTACAAGTGAAGTTCGACTAGGAGACAATAGGAATCGTCATGGAAGAAATAGGTATCCTTTGTGAAAACAAGGAAACTGACAGAGATATCGATAGATTTCTGTCTTGCATTTTTCATACACCTACACGAACAAGGTCTGACCTCTACTACAATTACCTCTTGTAAATCGGCCCTGACAAAAGTTGTGGCCGGATGGAAGCTAAATTCAGATTCATTCCTTACCTTCCATTAAAATTCTCATTCTGGCAAGGAGACAGTAGATGGCACTAGTCCTCCTACACTTCCATTTATTGTGCTAAACTATAATTATAGGAAACCCTCTTTTCCATTCTTTCTCTCTCTATCACTTAGTGCCGCCAGGCACTAACCTAGCCCCGGTAGTGTACCGGTAAAACTAGAGTATACAACAATACAATAGCCAGTAAAACTACAGTATATAACAATGCAGTAGTTGGAAAACTACAGTATATAACAATACAGTAGTTGGTAAAACTACAGTATACAACAATACAGTAGTACAAGTATTTCTAACATACTCTGTGTAGCCTTTCGCAGTCTATTGTTGGGACCGCATAACATGCTGAGGTTGAAGTATTCCCTCAACACCCTGATCAATCCTTTGATTATTAGGACACTCATGAAACACCATTCAGTATTAATATTTTACAGGTGGAGGAGTTAGTATAAATATTCACTAGCTCCGGCTCTATGTACGAGAGTTATTCAACTCAGTATTTTCCCTTATAAGGAATTTAAATATTAATATTGACGGAGGTCTCAGCGATTGGCTGTGAGAGGAAACACAGATATGTGTCTTTCCTATTTCCTTTCTAGCTTACTATCCTAAGCTATTAAATATAATAGTAGGTATTACTATTTTTAAGTATGCATTATGTAATGATATAAACAACTGAGTACTCATTTCACCCTTTTCTCCCTTACAGGAGGAGCCAATGGTGAAGTGTACAGTTGTGTTCTGCAACCACAAGAGTAAGGACTTTTGTGGGCATATGATGTGCAGGTCTCATGCCCCCTGCTGCATCATATCTGGATCCCTGAGGTATTGGGACCCGAAGGAATGCTCCAACTGCTCGACCTTGCTGAACGACGGCTTTGGAGAAGATATCCCTGACACCACGGAGTCAAGCAAGGGAAACCCTTCGAAGGTGAGTAAGAGGCTTCGAGAAGAACTCTCTGGAACCTTACCTACCTAATGAATCTCTAACGAATCTCTAAACTGCCTTCTGTTCCCTAAGGCTCAATCCAGTACGGTTGTGCCTCAGGTACAGGTCTAGCCTCCCTTTATCCAACGGACAGTGGACGCGGATATCAACAAGACACTGCAAGGCTTGGACATCCACCAAGAATGGATGTCGGAGGTGTTCACTGACCCCGAACAGGACCTACTGCAAGAAAATCCTGAAGAAGAAATGGTTCAACCACCCACAGAGGAAGAAGGATCCGTTTCAACGGTGACTGGGGACCCTCAGTTCACTGTGTAGGTATATCAACCTATGTCATCAACCTCTTCAGCCCCAACTCCCTAACTTGCTATACAGGTCGGCAGGAGCGAAGCGCTTTAAGAGTCGTTCCAGCAGATATTGACACGGTTCCGGAAGGAACAAGAGAAGAATAAGCAAGATCTCAAAGAGATGAAGGGAGAGGTACAGGAAGGGAAATGCCCTGGCGCTTCCAGGGGCTCTGCTAAGCCATTTAGAGTATCTGACCTCCCTCACTGCTCCGAAACCAACCCCTTGAGGTGTACGGAGCACATGCCCATGATGAATGGGAAGCTTTATATCTCCGAAAAGTTGGGGGCCAAACCCCTTGAAGATCTTCAATTCTGGTCCAGCTTTTCAGCGTACCCAGATTGCTACATGAGACTGCGAGATGAACCTGCATCCCGCGAGGAGACTATACCGAAGGAAGTCATTGTCTTTGAACATGACAAGGCACAAGCCATCTTTACCAATACCCTGAAAGGAGCCGGATATACCAACTCGAAAGTCTCAGCACTGAGCAAGAAGCACCCAATCTTCATTGCTCCTTCCTCCAGAGCCTTCACCCTTTTGGGGAATGCCCTAGACCAGGGCTACTCAACTGGCGGCCCACGATCCGAATCCGGACCTTCTGAGCGTTGTAGTTGGATCCCAGGCCCCAGAAGAAGAAAATATATTTAAGGAACACGAAGGTCTTGGTGATGGATTCTTGCACGTGTATTTCCTCGTCTGTGAGTCAGGGGTCTACACTACTTATGTACAGTATTTAACTTACGAATGCTCCCAGGACCTTATATATATATATATATATATATATATATATATATATATATATATATATATATATATATATATATATATATATATATATATATATATATATATATATATATATATATATATATATATATATATATATATATATATATATATATATATATATATATATATATATATATATATATATATATATATATATATATATATATATATATATATATATATATATATATATATATATATATATATATATATATATATATATATATATATATATATATATATATATATATATATATATATATATATATATATATATATATATATATATATATATATATACTTGATCTCAGCAATTCGAGCTTTCCAGAAAAAAAATTGAACTTTTCAAGGACGATATTCAGTTTTGGAGGAACGTAAAGATGAAACAGACACAGAATATGTCCAATTTATTGAGAAGCTGATCAACAATTTTAAGGTTCGCTTTGATGATTTTTTCTTGGAAAACAGTTGCTGCTGTTCATTCAAAACCCTTTTCTAGTGACAGATATCACAGAATTTTCAGTCGAAGCAAATCTCACCTGGAAATGAGTAGATGCTGCTAAAATCCAACAGGAACTTATTGACTTTCAAAAGAATGTAGCGCTGAAACAAGTATTCTGTGATTGTACACGAGAAACATTTTGGTCAAAAGAAGGATCCCCTGCTAATTTTCCTACTCTTCACAGATTAGCAGTGCAAATTCTCACAATGTTTGGCTCCACTTACTGATGTGAATCTGCTTTCTCAACTATGAACCTAGTGAAGAACAAGTTTCGCTCCTGTATGACCAATGAACACCTCCACTTTTAAGTATGACTTAATAGGAAGTTTCTATTAACCATAATAATTACCTGGAACATAGATGAAAAATTGTTAGTAATTATTTCTCAGCTGATCCCATCTTTTGTCGTCAATATTTCTTGGTGGGATTTAGTGATACGTTGGTATTCTTAAAATACAAGTTTAATATCTTATGGCTACATTGCTCTGTGACAGCTGACTCCTAAGTGTGTGTGGAGCGTCATACACAATCTGACAAAACCAAAAAATTTCTAAACAAAAGAACATCACTCTGAAAAGACATAAATCCTACTCCAGTACAAAACTATAAAGAATTACATCCTATCTCGGAGGTAATTAACAAATGTTTGAATCCTAATACCAAAACAAATCATTACACTTATGTACAAAGCATAACATGTTTTATTCATGAAATATGATGCAATGTTGCGCAATACCTGCAACACTTGAAATAATATAGTACATTATTACAACAATACATAACAGTCTCCTCCCCCTTAACTTGACATTGTAAAAATCTTCATAAATCTAATCTCTCAGGGGGCTTTCCTCTGTTAATCCTATTAGGAAGCACTTTAACCTCATCTTGTACTGGTACATGAATTGGTTCTGAATCTACATTGGATGTTGGACCATCTTGGTTAATATTTGACTCATTTGATCTAACTACTTCTTTAAGTTTCTCATCTCTAACATTCACATGCTCTACTGTCTTTCTGTTTAACGGCTGTAATTGATCAACATGACGTTTTACAACGTTATCACCAACATGAACATCATAATGTAAATTTCCTATCTCTCTTACAATCTCTCCTGGTACCCACTTCTCTGGAGTGTTGTACGATCTTACCATGACATCAGACAAAGGTAAAAAATGTCTTACATTAGGAAGCTTTACTACTTGTTTATACCCTTTATCTTCTAAATCACTTTGCAAACTTGGATACAACAAATCTAACTTACACCTTATCCTCCTCCCCATCAACAAATTTGAGGGTGTCACGCCTGTTGTGCTGTGCGGCGTTGTTCTATAAGACAATAAAAATTTTGATTCATGCAAAAATATATTACCTGAATTTGCTTTTCTACACTTCATATTGTGTTTAAACGTTTGGACAAATCTTTCAGCTTCTCCATTAGTAGATGGATGATATGTTGCTGAAAATGTATGCTTTATACCATTGACATTACAAAATTCTTTAAACTCTTATGAGGTAAATTGTGGACCATTATCTGTAACAATTCTTTCTGGAATACCATGCGTTGAAAAAATTTGCATTAACTCTTTTATTGTGGCGTAAGACGTTGTTGTCTTCATTGGGATAATTTCTGGCCACTTACTGTAAGCATCTACTACTATCAAAAACAAGTAATTTAAAAAAGGACCTGCAAAATCTATATGCACTCTTTGCCATGGATACCTGGGTAATTCCCACGGGTGCATTCTAGCAAATTGAGGATTGTTCTGTTGCATAACACAATTCATACAATTCTTTATATAATATTCCACATCTTTATCTACACCTGGCCACCATACAAAAGTTCTCGCAATTGACTTTGATCTTACAATGATCCGAGCCTCCCTGCATACAACCAGCGATAGAGGCCGACATCAACGAGGCTCTACAAGGCATAGACATCCATCAGGAGAGGATGTCAGAAGTGTCCTCGGACACTGAAAAGGATCTCCTTTAAGAAGACCCTGAAGAAGAGGTGGCCCCACCACCCAAGGAGGAAGAAGAACTTAGAGCGACAGAAGCGGAAGACCCTCTACTGTCTGTGACGGCCTTTCAGCCTGTGCCGTCAACCTCTTGGCTCCAACCCCTCAACCAGACCCGCTGTTCCCCACTGGCCAAGCGTTTATGGCCCAGATCCAGCAATTAATGGATACTCTTCGCAAGGAACAGCTTGAGATGAGGAAGGAAGTCAAGGAAGCAAGCCGCATAGCTGCTTCTCGTGGCTCCTACAAGCAGCCCAGAGTTTCTAACTTGCCTCAATGCTCCGAAATCAATCCCTGAAGGTATGCGGAGTTCATGCCCATGATTGCAAGGTAGTAGGTTGGCCAGGGCACCAGCCGCCTGTTGAGATACTACCGCTAGAGAGTTAGGGGGTCCTTTGACTGGCCAGACAGTACCATATTGGATCCTTCTCTCTGGTTACGGTTCTTTCCCTTTGCCTACACAGACACCGAATAGTCTGGCCTATTCTTTACAGATTCTCCTCTGTCCTCATACACCTGACAACACTGAGATTACTAAACAATTCTTCTTCACCCAAGGGGTTAACTACGGCAATGTAATTGTTCAGTGGCTACTTTCCTCTTGGTAAGGGTAGAAGAGACTCTTTAGCTATGGTAAGCAGCTCTTCTAGGAGAAGGACACTCCAAAATCAAACCATTGTTCTCTAGTCTTGGGTAGTGCTATAGCCTCTGTACCATGGCCTTCCACTGTCTTGGGTTAGAGTTCTCTTGCTTGAGGGTACACTCAGGCACACTGTTCTATCTAGTTTCTCTTTCTCTTGTTTTGTTGAAGTTTTTATCGTTTATATAGGAAATATTTATTTTAATGTTGTTACTATTCTTAAAATATTTAATTTTTCCTTGTTTCCTTTCCTCACTGAGCTATTTTCCCTGTTGGGGCCCCTGGGCTTATAGCATCCTGCTTTTCCAACTAGGGTTGTAGCTTAGCATTTAATAATAATAATAATAATAATGAATGGGAAACTCTACGTCTCGGAGAAGATGGGGGCCATACCCCTCGACGATATCCAATTTTGGCCAAACCTTTTGGCTTACCCGGAGTGTTTCATCAGGCTGAAGAATGAACCTGCGTCAAGAGAAGAGACGGAACCTGAGGAGGTCATGGTCTTTGACCATGACAAGGCACAGGCTCTCTTGACAAGTAGCCTGAAGAAGGCAGGTTACACAAACTCTAAAGTTTCTGCGTTGAGCAAGAAGCACCCTACCTTCCTTGCTCCTTCCTCCAGAGCTTTCCCCTTCACGTTGAAAGCTCTCCACTGCGTGCTAAAGGCAGTTGATGCAGGCAAACCATGCCCTACGCTAGAGGAGTGTAGACCATTGTCTCTAGCCCTGCCTACGGGCGAGAAGGATTGGAACGAGGTCCATCTAACCTTCTCGGTCGCAAAGCTCGATGCTGACGTTGCATGACAGCAGTTCAATGAGAACCTCCCGAAACTGTCGGACTTTCTCCTGAGAAGAGAACAAGAGACAAAAGAGAGACTAGCCGCCTCTCTGTCCCTCCAGAACTGCATGGAGATGTGTGTAGGCATCACAAGCACCCCAGACATGTATACAGTCCTAGCCAAAATGCACATGGCTACACTGGTCAAGGACATGTACGCTTTTGTGAAGGCCACGAGGGGCTGTAGAGAGTTTGTGTTTGCCAATGCAACGGTCAAACACGAGCCCAGGAAATTGATCACTTCCTGTATCTGGGGCAAGGACCTCTTCACAAAGGAAGCAGTCCAAGAGGTGGTTGCTAAAGCTGCCACGGAGAATAGGAACCTTCTCCAAAAGTGGGGTATGTCTGCCAAAAAAATATCTTCCCCTGATGCTGGTCCCCAACCCAAGAGGAAGACGAAGAAGCCAAGACTGCCTCATCGACCTGCGCAACATCCTACAGTAACCATGACCACGGTGCCCCAAATGGTTGCTCAGCTGCAAACCACTTTCCAGATGGTGCCTCAACAGCTGGTAGCCCAGTCATCAGCCTTTAACCCAGGTTTTGAGAGGCACAAAACTACCTTTCACCCAAAAGGTAGAGGGTCTAGACGAGGCCCCTCAAGAAACCCCTCAAGAGGTAGAGGAGGACGTGGTCAGGGTAGCAAACCCTCCGGATCATCCAAGCAATGAGATGCTCCAGGTAGGAGCATCTCCTCCACTTTCGGGATCATTGGACCTTCAATCCCCGGGCCCACAGCTTAATCAAGAATGGACTAGGATGGAAATGGAACAGCTCTCCACCTTCATTTCCTCAATTCTTCCAACACTCCCCCCCCCTTATTGGAAGAATATACCTTAGAACTCTTGACCAAAAAGGTTATAAGGAAAGCAAAGTCCATCAAATTCCAGGGAAGGCTGTTTTGTGTTCCAAGAAGGACTCGGACAAACTCAGAGTCATTCTAGATTTGTCTCCACTCAACAAGTTCATCGAGAACAATAAGTTCCGGATGTTAACCTTACAACACATAAGGACCCTGTTACCAAAAGGGGCGTACACAGTCTCAATAGACCTGGCAGATGCTTACTGGCACCTTCCAGTCAGCCGCCCCCTCTCCTCCTACCTAGGATTCAAGCTACAGAAGACAAAGTATGTCTTCAGAGCCATGCCCTTTAGACTAAACATAGCCCCAAGGGTTTTCACGAAACTTGCAGACACAGTCGTACAACAGCTACGCTTAGAAGGCGTTCAGGTAGCAGCATACCTGGACGACTGGCTGGTGTAGGCAGCTTCCAAGACTGCTTGTCTGCATGCAGCCACGAAGGTGATCCAGTTCCTGGAACCTCTGGGCTTCAAGATCAACAACAAAGAGTCTCGCCTCTCTCCAGCTCAAGAGTTTCAATGGTTGAGAATCCATTGGAACTTGCAGTCAAACTACCTCTCCATTCCACCAAAGAAGAGGAGAGAGATCGCAGGTTCTATCAAGAGACTACTGAAATCCAAAAATAATTCAAGACAGGAAAGAGTACTGGGCTCTCTCCAGTTTGCAGCAGTAACAGACCCAGTGCTAAGAGCACAGCTAAAGGATACGTCAGGAGTCTGGAAAAGATATGCATCAAATGCTCGAAGAGATCAACAGAGACCAATACCGACCTTACTGCAATCGCTTCTGAGGCCATGGTCAAAGATCAAGAGCCTAGCAAGGACTATTCCCTTACAACCACCTCAACCGTCAGCAGTCATCCACACGGATGCCTCAACAGGAGGATGGGGAGGTCATTCCCATCAAAGGAAAGTTCAAGGGACCTGGTCATTCCTGTTCAAGACCTTCCACATCAATATTCTGGAGGCCATGGCAGTCCTCCTGACATTGAAAAAGCTATCCCCTCACAGATTAGCCCACATCAAGTTGGTCTTGGACAGCGAAGTGATGGTGAGATGTCTGAACAGACAAGGCTCGAGATCGCCCTACATCAACCACGTGATGTTGGCCATCTTTCACTTGGCAAGAAAGAAAAGATGGCATTTATCAGCAGTTCACCGACAAGGGTTCCGCAATGTGACGGCGGACGCTCTATCCAGGCAAAAGCCAATAGAGTCAGAATGGTCCCTAGATGCAAACTCATTCTCCTTCATCTTGGAAATAGTCCCAGAACTGCAGATCGACCTCTTCGCAACGAGCAACAACAAGAAACTACCTCGATACGTAGCCCCATACGAGGACCCTCGGACAGAAGCGATGGACGCCATGTCCCTCGATTGGAACAGATGGAGTCATATCTATCTGTTCCCGCCAACAAATCTCCTGCTGAAGGTTCTCAACAAGCTGAGATCCTTCAAGGGGACAGCAGCAGTGGGGGTCCCTAAATGGCCCAAGAGCAATTGGTTCCCTCTAGTGATAGAACTGAGGCTGAGGCTGTTTCCTCTACCAAACCCAGTTCTATACCAACTGGTTCAAAAGCGACTGTCTACGCTTCATCAATGAGAACCCAAAACCTACATCTCATGATTTTCTCACCTTAGCAGTCAAGAAGAGGTTTGGGATCTCAAAAGAGAGCATCGACTTTATAGAAGAATACAAGTCAAAGTCAACCAGAAGACAATATGAATCATCTTGGAAGAAGTTAAAGCAAACAAGCCAACAGAAATCTCGATAGACTTCTGCCTGTCCTTCTTCATCCACCTTCATGAGCAATGCTTGGCTTCCACCACGATAACTATGTGTAAGTCAGCTTTGACTAGACCTCTTCTATACACCTTCCAAGTGGACCTGTCGAACAAAATCTTCAACAAGATTCCGAAAGCATGTGCTAGACTTAAACCAGCAGCCCCTCCGAAGCCCATATCATGGTCTTTGGACAAAGTCTTGCACTATACTTCGAACTTGAACAATGAAGATTGCTCCCTAAAGGATCTTACACAGAAAGTGATATTCTTGTTCGCTATAGCATCAGGGGCTAGAGTTAGTAAAATAGTGGCCCTATCAAGAGACGAGGGCCAAATTCAGTTCACAAAAGAGGGAGAACTGAATCTTTTTCCCGATCCTACCTTTCTCGCCAAAAACGAGCTACCCACCAAAAGGTGGGGTCCTTGAAGAATCTGCCCTTTGAAGGAAGATGTCTCTCTATGTCCACTAGAGTGTCTAAAGGTCTATCTTCGAAGAACTTCAGACTTCAAGGAAGGACAGCTCTTCATAGGCGAAACCTCGGGATCAAACTTATCCCTAAAACAACTGAGGGCGAAGTTCACCTACTTTATTCGCAGAGCGGATCCTGACAGTACACCCGCAGGTCATGATCCGAGAAAAATTGCTTCCTCGCTGAACTTCTTTCAGCATATGGACTTTGATAGACTCCGCTCATATACAGGTTGGAAATCCTCTAGTCTTTTATAAACATTATGCAAAGAAAGTGCATGAAATAAAACACTTTGTGGGGGCGGCAGGTAGTGTTATAAAACCTGTCGTCTAGTGCTGCAATGAACAGTGAACTGTGTGAGACTTTACAGTGAAAAGGGTGAAAAGGTTTTAACACCTTTGAGTGTAATACCTTTTATTGAGGATCACTATGGTGACCCATGGACTGTTCTTTATAGGTGTAGAATCTAACCAATAACACCAGTGCCGTGTGTACATTCGTATGCACTGTTTAAATATATCCAAAATCTAAGTGAAATTATCCTAATAATTTTGCAAAAATTTTTGAGTGGCATACTAATATATATTTCTTCACTTACAGGTGATAAATATATATGTACTTTGAGAATGTTGTTTATGTAGGAAAGGATTCTATTTTAATACATTCGTTGTTGTATTTATTTTTGTCTATACAAATAAATACGTAAAATGTATTTGCATCTTATTCGTCCCACAAGTAGTCGATTAGAACTAGCCAGAGTCTTTTATTTCTTTTTTCCTAAAATAAAATACTTGAATTTACTCCTATGTGTGAACATACTAGTAATAAATAAATTCCACTTTGTTCTCACAAATATAAACCTTGATGCTTCTATAGTCAGTATTGACATTTTCCCTGCAGGGGGCAGGAAGCCCTAAGTTAGTTCCAAAATTAGTGGATATGAAGAATAACGGTAGTGTCATATATTCAGTTAAGGTAAAGGAACTTATACAAACCCACAGATATAGTACTTTCAAGTAATTACCAGGTAAACTTCCATCAGGACAACATGGCTGAGCCAAAAAAATGGATTTTGAGCAAAGCGAAAAATCTATTTTTGGGTGATATGGCCATGTCGTCCTGATGGACCCGCCCTCCTTTCTAAGAAACGAGTATACATATATGTAAATAATCCCCACCCGAAACTACTCTATCTGCGGCTATCCATGCTTAATTGCAACAAGGAATAGTTCGCCGTAGTAGTACGGGAAGGAGATCCACCAGGTAACCTTGATGACGGCTCCCCTTCAATTTCACCACTCTTCCCCCTCAGAGCGAAAAGATGAAGATTGCCATGTGTCGTATCAAGAAATACGTCCCCTGATATTATGCGATATCCTTAAGAGTTATTTTAAGGATACTCGCACCAGGAGTTAGAATTCTGGAGACCTGTGGTCAATTCTCTGGGAGTATCATTGTAGCCAAATATCCCTTAGAAAGCTGCCTAAAGGAACCTTCCATCAGCACGACATGGCCATATCACCCAAAAATAGGTTTTTCGCTTTGCTGAAAATCCATTTTATCACTCCATAGCATTTGAATGTTTTATATAGCATATCATAATCAGTATCTATTGGAATTTGGGTAACATGAAGGATTCGAAGTTTCCCTTGGTTACCCGACTTGATTGGTTTTAAAACATTAGTAGAGGGGTCCTGTTTTGTTCCTAGGTTGTCAACTGATTTTTCCTTCATTAAATTAGTGCTGGGGAGAGTCAGTGTATCCATGAGATGGGAGTTCATTGCTGAAAGAATCCATTAGATGAGGTTGAGAGAGAGAAAGGGATTAGTTTGATTTACCTGCTCGAGAATATTAGGCCATCACACATCAGAAAGGAAATTTGTACTCTCCACTATCGGCACAATGAGAGTATTCTTCCCAGATGGTCCACTCCATACCCTACCAGAAGGATAGCATCAAAACAGATATAAAGGCACAGTTGTAAGCTGAACCCGCCTGTTAGGAATTAGACCAAGAAACTATGGAATCATCCTCCCCATATCTGTAATGACGGGCTTCCGGCCAAAAGCCAAGAGTCCTACCCAAAGCATTGGATCCCCCCTGGATTCCGAAGACCCAACACTTGAGAATAGATCTGCCAAAAAGGTCTAAAGCATCTTCGGGATGGCTGAGATCATCCAATACTCTCAAATATAGCTTTAAGTGCAAATACCTCCAAACCATGACACCTCCTCCCATTCATCAAAGCAGGCAGCAATAACAGATGTAGAAACATCCAAGCCAGTGGCATTAACAGATGTAGAAACATTATGTTGTATAAATTAGCTCTGGCCGTAAAGTAACGCCTTTTATATTTAAATACAGTACCGTGTTTTGTGGCGGAGCTGTTGCCTAACCGGAGGCGTCCCTGACGCTGTTGTTCGCTTTGCATGCTTTATTTAGTTAGCCAGAAAAACTATCCTGGTTTCTTAACTAATTATCAGTATTAGTTATTTAGTCTTCATTGCTAGGAATTAGTTATATTATGCCGATAGTATTCTTTAATTTCGGCGAGTGTAGGTAGCCGAATTTATGACGCTAGAGTTGCTAGCTTAGTCCCCTAGGCTCACTAGCTTAGGCGTTTTAGTTTACTTTCATGCATGATATAAAAAACGGATTTTGAGCGAAGCGAAAAATCTATCTTTGGGTCAGATAGCCATGGCGTCCTGATGGAAGGTTCCTTATTGGTAGCTTCCTTGGGTATATTAACTACTAAGATATTCCCAGAGAATTTAACCACAGGTTATCACAGAATTCTAACTTCTGGAGTGAGTATTCTAAAGGTTTCCCTTTAAGACATCGTATATCAACAGGGGACGCATATATTAACCCTGGATAGGTACGGTGGGTCGTTTGCGACCCCGAGCGTCAAAAAAAAACAGGTTTTTCTCACGTGACTCACCCCTGTGACTGAATTTGTGGGTGATCGACCTGCAGGAGGTGTCTCCCCTACACGCTCTAGTAGTGTCCAGATGTGCATTGCTGTAGCTGTACTCCTTCCCCGATTTCTGAGACGCGTCGGGGTCGTTCGCGTCCGAGTTTACCCTTCTGAGGTAGTTTGCATAATTATCAAAGTTATTACGTATTATGAAATTGTCGTAGAATGGTGCAACTTGTATAGGTTATCAGTTGTGGAAAGTCTTGGTGGATTGTTTGGCTACCATGTGCATGTTTTTTTTTTTAGTTAAAATGTCGTTCATCACCACGAGGACCATTTTACCGCGAGTGCCCCTTTTTCATTTTTTTTCATTTTTTTGCCAAGTCATTTTTCCGTAAGATATTGCCAAATAGTGTCGTAAAACTTTTGCTTGTTTAGTGTTGGAAAGTGTGTCTAGATGATCTGGCTACCCATGCATGACTTTGTTTTTGTCAGATACGACGTAGTTATTGGTATATTGGGTATTTAACTGCGGTTACCAATTTCTGTTTTTTTTTCAATATTTGTAAAAATTACTACGTAGTAAGGAATTGCCGTATATTATTCATTTTTTTTTCATGTTTATGTGTTAGAAAGTGTGCCTTGATGGTTGGGCTAACACGTGCATGTCTTTTTTTTTATCTGAGATGTCGTATATTAGAATGTCGGGCATTTTACCGCGAGTGTCCCTTTTTAATTTTTTTTAATTTTTTTGCCAAGTCATTTTTCCGTAAGATATTGCGAAATAGTGTCGTAAAACTTTTGCTTTTTTAATGTTGGAAAGTGTGTCTAGATGATCTGGCTACCCATGCGTGATTTTGTTTTTGTCAGATACGACGTAGTTATTGGTATATTGGGTATTTAACTGCGGTTGCCAATTTCTGTTTTTTTTTCAATATTTGTAAAAATTTACTACGTAGTAAGGAATTGCCGTATATTATTGATTTTTTTTTCATGTTTATGTGTTAGAAAGTGTGCCTTGATGGTTGGGCTAACACGTGCATGTCTTTTTTTTTTATCTGAGATGCCGTATATTAGAATGTTGGGCATTTTTCCGCGAGTGCCCCTTTTTATTTGTTTTGCATTTTTTTGCTTAGTCATGTTACCGTAAGGAATTGGCAAGTAGTGTCGCAAAACTTTTATTTTTATAGTGTTGGAAAGTGTTTCTAGATGATCTGGCTACCCATGCCTATTTTTTTTTAGCCAGATATGGCGTATATATAAGTATGTGTTCGATTTTCCTGTGATTGCCATTTTTTCGTTTTTTCCCATTTCTTTCAAAATTACTACGTACTAAGGAACTATCACAGAGTAATATTTCATTTATATGTTTATTTGTCGGAAAATATGCCTTGATGGTTTGCCTAGCACGTGGCTGAAATTTTTTTTTTCTGAAATGCCGTATATTAGAATGGCCATTTTTCCACGAGTGCCCCTTTTTATTTGTTTTGCATTTTTTTGCTTAGTCATGTTACCGTAAGGAATTGGCAAGTAGTGTCGCAAAACTTATATTTTTATAGTGTTGGAAAGTGTTTCTAGATGATCTGGCTACCCATGCCTATCTTTTTTTTAGCCAGATATGGCGTATATATAGGTATGTGTTCGATTTTCCGGTGATTGCCATTTTTTCGTTTTTTCCCAATTCTTTCAAAATTACTACGTACTAAGGAACTATCACAGAGTAATGATTCCTCTAGATGTTTATTTGTCGGAAAATTTTGTTTACTTTTTTTTTGATTGAATATCATCAAATTTTTTTAGCTAAAATATTGTTTTACATTTTTTTTTTTCGAATTTATTCCCCTTCAAAAAAAATTTTTTGGGTCAGAATTTTAATTTTATAGCCGTAAAATAATCGACAATTATCCAGCAACCCACCATACAATTTTTATGCATATCCAATAATAATTAGATTAGTAAATAACACCTTGAAATTGACATACCCTTCCTACATTTCAAGTGGCAGATTAGGGAGTCTGAGTCAGTGTGGTTGGCGGCCATTTTGTGGACATATCCGAAGCGTAAGCTGCCCTATCTATATATATTCTTGTTCCCTATAGAATTTGTGATATTTTGGTATATTTTTACCTGCATAAATATCATATTATATATTAAATATATGTATTTTTTTACGAAATTTCCAAGTACTCAAAAAATTACCTTTTGATATGGCCCCTGATATAAATGTAATTTACAAAATAATGAAGATTTTTTTACATATTTCTATTTTAGGATAGCATATGTTTATTCCCTAAAAAAATTAGCCACTTCCTATTTCATTTGGGTACCCAAAAAAATTCATGAAATTTGGACAATTTTTTTTGGCCAAAAAAGTTACCCTTTTTTTCTCATTTCAGATCTTCACCTCCATGGGTCTGACTTCATCCAAAATACATCAAGATGTGTCCTAAACATTCAAGAATCAATTCCTAAAAGGATTTGTGTATATATGTATAAACTTTTTTTTTATGAATTTTTATGTCAGGTCTTTTTTTTTCTACTTAATTTTTTAAAATATTTATAATAAATAGTTTTTCTGCAGATGAGTAGTATTTATCTTTACAGTTGTTTTAAGCATTCATTGAAGTTTTTTTTTGGCAAAAGAAAAAAGGAGGTTACTGCAAAAACTGATTTTTCAAGAATTTTTTTTGGCGTCGGGGTCGTTCGCGTCCGAGTATACCCTTAAAGGGGTGTCCGAGGACCGTACCTATCCAGGGTTAATGCGCCACATAGCTATCTGCACCCCATATAGAGTTAACACTTCGATATGGAGGGGCGGAGAATAGCTGGGGAGCCGTTCCACAGCTATACTAGTCCATGGCTACTTTTGGTACTCGAAACGTAAACAAACGGGCGCCATTGCTAAATGACGTCACGTCCGTCCTCATCCTGATGCCAGCTGCTTGCCAATCACCATGATACAGCAGGACAGGGTGGGGCCTGAAAGGCTGGACTAGAGTAGCAGGGAGGGTCCATCAGGACATCATGGCTATCTCACCCAAAAACAGATTTTTCGCTTCGCTCAAAATCCGTTTTTTGGGCTCAAGCCATGGCGTCCTGATGGAAGAGTACCAGAGAATCCATGTATCGTGGTAGATTTCCCCTTGTAGAGTAAGTGCCGAGGGCTTTGAATAAGGTAAGCATAGCGACCTCGATAGAGGTTCCGTGGGGATGCAACTTCCTGCCCCCCCTGGCAGAGAAGTCCCAACGGTCCATGCCGAAGATCAAAGTGGTCATCGAAGGGCTACCCACCTTGCGGAGAGAACGTGAAGAACTCGGAGACAAGACAGAATGGTTAATATCCATGTAGGACGTTCTCAATACTGTAACAGAAAAGTGGTGGTTAGGCACTGTATTTCATAGCTAGAGAACGATCTGGTCTCGAAGATATAGCGCAAGTAAGTATTCAGTTAGGAATATTACACAGCATAGGTGAGTATATAATATGGATAGAACCTATTATTCTTCATTATTTCAAAAGAAAGGGGATAATGAAACTATGACAACCATGTATTTCATAGTATGAGTAGGAGCGGAGAGAGACGCACAAGTAATAAAATAGAAATTTTATTTCACAATTGCAGGATATAGTAATAATAAATGCAATAAAGGATGTAAAATTAATTTACAAATAAATTATAATGTACATAGTAATGAAAAGACTTCGCTCTTGAATCTGAAAGAAAATTTCAAATTATTAGAAGGCACAGGTTCCATAGGAACGTCAGTCTTTAATAAGGAAAAAACACATCATGCTCTAGGCATGCGGCACTCATGTGACGACTATGACATTTCACCTTGTAAAGAACAGTCTATAAAAAACACTAAGTGTCCATGAAATCACTACGTATCACACGAGGGTCAACATAGGCACCCAAAGAGTTAAAGTCCCAAGTAACTCACTGTTCTATGCAGAGTTAATTGCAAGTTTCATAACACTACCTGCGGCTACCACGAAATGTTTGACTTCATGCACTTGTTTCGCGTAATGCTTGAAGAAAACACGCGAAGATTTCTAGCCTGTGAAACTCTTGAGGCTTTCGAAATCCATGCTCTGAAAAAATTCAGAGACGATGCGACTTTTCTAGGATCGTGACCTGCGGGTGTACTGTCAGGATCCGCTCTGCGAATGAAGTAGGTGATTTTCGCTCCTAGTTGTTTCCGTGACAGGTCGCTACCCGATGTTTCTCCTTTGAAGAGTTGGCCTCCACCAAAGTCAGAAGTTCTACGAAGATAGACCTTGAGGCTCTCTACCGGACATAAAGAGGCATCTTCTTTCAGGGGGCAGATTCTCCAAGGGCCCCATCTCTTGGTGGGTAGTTCATTTTTCGCAAGAAACGTCGGATCAGGGAAGAGGGTAAGGTCTCATGAGTCTGTAAACAGGATGTGACCCTCGTCTCTTGATAATGCCACTATTTCGCTGACTCGGGCTCCTAAGGCAAGAGCAAAAAGAAATATAACTTTCTGAGTCAGATCCTTGAGAGGGCACGAATCGTTGTCCAAGTTGGAGGCAAAATGGAGCACCTTGTCCAGGGACCAGGAGATAGGTTTTGGTGGAGGTGCTGGGCGTAGACGAGCGCATGCCTTCGGTAGTTTATTGAAGATATCGCTGGACAGATCAAGCTGGAAGGCGTACAGTAGTGGTCTAGTCAAGGCCGATTTGCAGGTAGAAATCGTGTTGGCTGCTAAGCCCTGTCCATGAAGGTGAATGAAGAAGGACATGCAAAAATCGATGGTGATTTCCGTAGGATTTTTCGCCTTGACGAATGAGACCCACTTTCTCCAGGATGATTCGTATTGCCGTCGTGTGGATTCGGTCTTGTATTCCTCGAGGAAGTCTAGACTTTTCTTCGAGATCCCAAACCTTTTCTTCGCGGCTAGGGAGAGAAAATCATGAGATGAACGTCCCTGACTTTCGATGATGAAGCGAAGACAGTCGACTTCTGTACTTGCTGGGAGAAAACTGGGCCCGGGAGAGGGATCAGCTTGGGCTGCAGCTCCAGGACCAGGGGGTACCAATTGCTCCGGGGCCACTTGGGAGCCACTAGGGCCGCTGTCCCTTTGAAGGTTCTCAGCTTGGAGAGGACTTTCAGCAGAAGGTTGGTGGGAGGGAACAGGTAGATCCTGGACCATCTGTTCCAATCCAGTGACATGGCGTCCACTGCTTCTGCCTTGGGGTCCTCGTATGGGGCCACATAACGAGGAAGTTGATTGTTGTCGCTCGTTGCGAAGAGATCGATCTGAAGTTCCAGGACTTGGTGAGAGATGAAGGAGAAGGATCTTGCGTCTAGAGACCATTCCGACTCTATCGGGCTTGTCCGAGATAGAGCATCCGTCGTCATGTTGCGGAATCCTTGTAGGTGAACTGCAGACAGGTGCCATTTCTTCTTCTCTGCCAGGCGGAAGATTGGGAGAAGCACCTGATTTATCTGGGGCGATCTCGAGCCCTGACGATTGAGACATCGGACTACCACCGAGTTGTCCAGGGTCAGACGAATGTGGATCGAGGGAGGCGGAGAGAGTTTCTTCAGAGTGAGAAGGACCGCCATGGCCTTCAAGATGTTGATGTGAAACGTCTTGAATAGGGGAGACCATGTACCTTGAGCCTGTTGTTGGTGGGAGTGACCTCCCCAACCCTCCAGCGTGTGGATGTTGAGTGATGGAGGTGGATGTTGAAGAGGGATGGACCTTTTCAGGGCCTTTGCTTCCGACCACGGCTTTAAGAGTAACCGAAGTCTGTTTGGGAGCCGTCTCTTGAGGTCTCTTCGAGCGATGGATGCAGAACGTCTCCAGACTCCCGCGGCATCCTTTAGCTGTGCACGCAGCACTGAGTTTGTCACTGAGGCGAACTGTAGAGAGCCTAGAACTCGTTCCTGCTGACGTCTTGAGATCCGTTTGGATTTCAGCGGTTTTTTGACAGACCCTGCTATTTCTTTCCTTTTCTTCTGGGGAATGGAAAGGCGGTGTAACTGAAGATTCCACTGGATTCCAAACCATTGGAACTTCTGAGCTGGAGAGAGGCGAGATTTCTTGGTGTTTATCTTGAATCCCAGGTGTTCTAGGAACTGGGTGACTTTGTTGCAGGATCTTAGACAATCTTCGGGCGATGTAGCCCAGACCAGCCAGTCGTCGAGGTAGGCCATCACCTGGATGCCGCGGAGGCGGAGCTGTTGAACGATGGCGTCTGCCAGCTTTGTGAAGATCCGTGGGGCCACATTGAGGCCGAAGGGCATGGCCCTGAAAGCGTAGCTTTTCCTTTGGAGTCGAAATCTTAGGTAGGAGGAAGCGTGGTGGTTCATTGGAACGTGCCAGTAGGCATCCGCCAGGTCTATGGAGACCGTGTAGGAACCTTGAGGCAGAAGGGTCCTTATCTGTTGAAGAGTCAGCATCTTGAACTTGTTGTTCGCTATGAACTTGTTGAGGGGGGATAAGTCTAGAATGACTCTGAGTTTGTCGGAGTCCTTCTTGGGGACGCAAAACAGTCTCCCTTGGGACCTGGTTGACTTTACCCTCCTTATCACCTTCTTGTTCAAGAGTTCTAGGACATATTCTTCCAGAAGGGGGGTTGACTGTTGGAAGAATTGCTGGAAGGTTGGGGGTGGTTGAGTCCAGCTCCAGCCTAGACCCTTCTTGACGATGCTGTGTGCCCAGGGATCGAAGGTCCAACGATCCTGGAATTGGCGGAGTCTTCCTCCCACCGGAAGCACTTCATTGCTTCTAGTTTCCCCGAGGGCTTACTACCTCGGCCGCTAGCTCCCTTTCCTCCTCTGCCTCTGGAGGGGCGGCGAGATGCATCTCTGCCTGCACCTCTGTTTGAGCCTCTACCTTTGGGACAAAAGGTAGTTGACTGCTGCTCAAATGCAGGGGTGAAGACCGGCGACTGTGACAAGACCGGTTGGGTGACCAATTGAAAGGTCTGTTGTGGCTGAGCTGCCACTTGGGGAGTAGCGGATCCCGGAAACTGCCGTCTCTGTTGACGTTGCTGGGGTTTCGGCTTTTGTGGGATTCCTCTTAGGTTGAGGGCCGTCGTCCTGAGAGGATTTCCTTTTCTTCGACATGCCCCATTTGTGGAGAAGGTTCCTGTTCTACGTGGCGGCCTTGTCGGTGATCTCTTTCACAAGGGAGGAGGGAAAGAGGTGTTTACCCCAGATGTTGGAGGAAATCAGCCTCCGGGGTTCGTGTCTCACTGTAGCACTAGAGAACACGAATTCACGACAGGCTCTACGAGCCTTCGTGAAGCTGTACAGATCCTTTACTACGGTCGCCAGATGTGTTTTGGCGAGGACCATGTAGTAGTCAGGGACCTTAGTGTCACCGGCCATGACTTCAAGCTGTACTTGGAAGGACATAGATGCGGCAAGCCTTTCCTTCGTATCATGTTCCTGACGAAGGAGATGATCGTTAAGTTTTGGGAGGTCCTCGTTAAACTGACGACCAGCGACGTCAGGCTCTAGTTTCCCCACTTCAAATGTTGACTGGACGTCTTTCCAGTGTCTAACATCAGGGGGAGTGGTCAGGGAGAAGGGTCTGCACTCCTCCAGTGCAGGGCAAGGTTTTCCTTCTTCCACTGCCTTATGCACCGCAGTGAAGGCCTTTTCCAAAAAGGGGAAGGTCACATCGTCTGGTGCGACGTAAGTCGGGTGCTTTTTGCTAAGCGTCAGTAGTTTAGAGCAGGTGAAGCCCCTACTTTTCACCGTATTGGCTAACATAGCCTGGGCCTTCGGGAGATCGAACACGATAACCTCCTTTGGTTCGGTCTCTTCTTTAGAGGCAGGTTCAGATCTAAGTCGGATGTAACAGTCCGGGTAAGCCTCAAAGTTTGGGAAGAATTCCACTTCTTCCAGCGCGATCGAGCCGACCTTTTCGCTAATAAAGATCTTGCCCGTAGTGATTGGCATACCTCCAGGGGTTAGTATCCGAGCATGCAGGGAGGTCCTTAACCGAAATCCTTTTCGGTTGCTTCGAACTTCCCATGTTGGACCTGAAGAACTCATGCGTCTCGCAGAGTTTCTTATCCATGAGAGCCTCAAGCATCTTGAAGATCTCCTGGGTGTTGGATGGGGTAGGATCCGGGGTAGCGGATGTAGAAGGAAGCGATACATCCGTCAGTGTAGGAGTTGGTGTGGGGGTGGGTGTTGGAGAGACCTCCTGCTCCGACTCAGGGTATTCCACCTGATCTTCCTCATAGTCCAGTTCGTTGCCCATGAGGTTCCTCTCCGTGTTCTCCGACACTTCCGACATACGTTCCACGTTGTCGGAATCCAAACGGCACTCATGCATGGACTGAGCCATTACCACATCCGGTTCCACCACTATCTGGACGGTGGGAATCTGATCTTTAGGGACCACTGAGTCTGGTGATGCCTTCGGGAAAAGCAAGGCCCTCAAATCTTCGGTGGCGAGATACGGTCCGGTGGCGTTCTTCTGGAAGCCACGCACCCACTTGCGTAGCTTCTCTCGAGCAGCGTCCCTTACCTCCGCTGAAGGAGGATCGTTGAACGCCTCGACCAGACGGTCCTTGCAGACTGTACAGTGCTGCGGGTCCCAAAATTTCAGGTCGCCTTTCTTGGCGGCGCAGGGGGCGTGGGTCCGACACGCCGTGTGCCCGTAGAAGTGCGGGCGCTTCACTCCACAGAAGTTGTGGTCACATTTCACGTACTCCTCCTGTAAAAGAAAAAGAACATGAGTAGTGTATACCGAAGTCATAGGAGTGACTTATATTACTATAAAGTTAAATTGTAAGTAGTTAACTTTTAACTTAACATTAATTAAATTATAACATTGTAATGTTAGAGAGTGGAGCGGGAAATGAAGTAGATAGACACATACTTGTGCATCCCGCCCAGCTGGTTACCGTAACCTTATCAGTAGGCAATTTCGTTTGTGACAGAGGACACAAGGCAAAAATCTTCATGGATCGCCAAGGAAGGCAGAAGATAATTCTAGCAGAGATTGCCTGATATGTATATCAAGGACTGAGACCACTCAGACCATTATATTAAAATAGGGGGTAGTTGAAGACCCCCTATGACACGGGTTCCGGCAACTAGCTGCGCTAAGACACACACAGCATGCTGGAAATTTGTGATATGCAAGAAGACAGCACGGCCGTTAATAGAACGGTAAGACAATACCTATCCATTGGGGTAGCCAAGCTATCTGGTTGCAGTGTAGGGCTATCAGCATGTAGTTGATAGCTGGGAGAAGGGGTGCAAGTCTCTTGGCGCCTTCAGAGGGCGCCGGCAGACCGGTGACACGCCGGAGGCCGCTCCAGCAGAGTTTATGGCATTAGGGAAGACACATAGGGAATTCAGGTGTAATGCCAGCATGGCGGCCGCCGGCACAGCGGCGGCACGCCAGCAGGGGGCGGCGGCTCCGGCAGCCGCTAGTTCATAAGATAAGGAAGGGGGTTATGGTATACCCAGACCGCCGGCAATCAATGCCGGCACGCCGGAGGCCGGCCCGAAGGACGGACAACCGAAGCTAGGTAGTGAAAGGGTAGGCCATCGGCTATACACCGACGGAAGGCGGCAGCCCTCCGGCACGCGGAGGGCTGTCGACTAGGGAGGGTATCTCAGGAATGTGTCACCAAGGGAGGGCGGTATCGCCGGCAGTAGAGGCGGCAAGGGACCGGCACCAGGACAGGAAGAGAGACAGAAGGAGGGATGGAGGGGTAAGAATACGAACCCCTATAGCATCCCACCTGAGAGAGTGTACCCATGATAGGGGTGAGCCCTATCACCCTATGGCAGGGGGCTGGCAGTCGGCCGGGTGCCAGAGGAACCCAAGGGAGGGTTAGGGTACGCTCAAGAGGGGGGGAACCCCTGAGGACAGATCGCTTCCAGTGGCTAACCCCATAGGACGCTATGAAGGGTATATGTACCAGAGCGGCCTGCCCACAGGAGCTCAAGATAGCCCTATCACTCCACCCTAAGGAGGAGTTGTAGGACTAGGGACAGATGTGTATAGGCCAGCCTATGTATAGGCTAGACCATACCAAGTGATAGGTGGGGAGGGGGGAGAAGAGGGGTCTTCCAAAGGGGAGGCTCTGTACAAAAACGGCCACCAAGGAAGGGAGGATGCTCCCTAGCCTAGGGTAGGTAACCTGCATGAGAATGGTGCATGGGTACCGTTTCAAGCTAATAGTACAGAACTAGCCCCCACCGAGGCCTAACCTAGAGAAGGGATGTTAAACCCCAAGCTAGGTAGGCTGGAAGACATATCGCAAGTTGCAATGAAGGTCAGGTAACCTAACCTCAGCAACCGAGGAAGGACAGGCCGTTCCTCTTTCTCAGACGCAACCCTAAGGGGGGATCATTCCCTTAGGGAGGACAGAGAAGCGATAAATACTCTGATACGGACTTAATCCCCTTACGTGGTAGGGGGAGCAAGGCCACACAGAGGGAATGCCCTAAGGCAGGGGGTGAAGGAAGCATATAGGGGTCCTACATTTAGGTTAGGTTAGAAAGGCACACTATCAAACCGATCCCCTATATGGTCCCTGAAGGCGAAAAACACTTGCATCGCAGTAAACAGTATAAAAAATAATGCCACTATCTTCATAACTTAACCTAGGATCACTGGAATATATCATGCATGAACACTGGTGCTAAGGCAATCTGGCCTAGGGGCTAAGCTAGCAATCTAGTATGGGGTCAGGCGATGACCGAATAAAAGAGCGTCAAAACACGATATATAAAGTTCCTAGCTATGAAGACTAAATAACTAACAATATCAATTAGTTAAGAGGCCGGAAAAAGCTGTTCAGGCTAGCTAAATAAGGCATGCAGGGGAACAGCGACGCCATAAAATGGCGTGTCCGGTAGTAGCACAGCTCCACCAGAAAACATGAAATATCTCGAAAAGTATAAGTTACTTTACGGTCAGAGCTTATTTAAACAATACTGGGACCTGGTACTCAACTTTCCAGAAGAAGGCGAGGCTGAAGGTAGAGACATAACGGCGATGCAAGTTGATGAAAATCGCACAAGGGGAAATCCGTCTAAGCAAGGTAGCTACAAGCAGAAGGATGAGGACGGACGTGACGTCATTTAGCAATGGCGCCTGTTTGTTTACGTTTCGAGTACCAAATGTAGCCACGGACGAGTGTAACTGTGGAACGGCTCCCCAGTTATTCCCCACCTTTCCATATCGAAGTGTTAACTCTATATGGGGTGTAGATAGCTATGTGTCGTGTTAATACATGCGTCCCCTGTTGATATACGATGTCTTAAAGGGAAACCTTTAGGATACTCGCACCAGAAGTAAGAATTCTGTGATAACCTGTGGCTTAATTCTCTGGGAATATCCTTGTAGTTAATATACCCAAGGAAGCTACCAAAAGGAACATTCCATCAGGACGTCATGGCTTGAGCCCAAAAAACGGATATTGAGCGACGCGAAAAATCTATTTTTGGGTGAGATAGCCATGTCGTCCTGATGGACCCGCCCTTGTTCCCTATTCCGGCCTTGACAGGCCCCTCCCAATCTTATTGTATCATGGAGGCTGGCATAAACGCCGGAAGGAATGAGGATGGCGCGCAACGGTAACGTCAACCAAGATGGCAGCCAACATGGCGACCGGATGTTGACGTCGCCGAATACCGTAACAGTAACGAAGGAGGAGGTAGCGACATTACGAAGATGCAAGCCGATAAAAAAGCACAAGGGAAAATCCGTCTTAGCAAGGCAAGCTACTAAAAGAAGGATGAGGACGGACGTGACGTCATTTAGCAATGGCGCCCGTTTGTTTACGTTTCGAGTACCAAAAGTAGCCACGGACGAGTATAGCTGTGGAACGGCTCCCCAGCTATTCTCCGCCCCTCCATGTCGAAGTGTTAACTCTATATGGGGTGCAGATAGCTATGTGGCGCGTTAATACATGCGTCCCTTGTTGATATACGATGTCTTAAAGGGAAACCTTTAGGATACTCGCTCCGGAAGTTAGAATTCTGTGATAACCTGTGGTTAAATTCTCTGGGAATATCTTAGTAGTTAATATACCCAAGGAAGCTACCAATAAGGAACCTTCCATCAGGACGCCATGGCTTGAGCCCAAAAAAAGTGTTCCTGGTGTTATTTTATTAAATGAAGATATTAGGCATTTCTGGGCTCGAACCTGTGCCGCCCAGTGAATAAGCTCCATTTAGCATTTATTCTTAGGTAATTTACTGCTAAATATACCAGAGAAAAAATGTAAAGGAGTGCTAGGTTAACTAGCTCGCTCACCTATTGGTGTCGGTATAAAATTGGGCGTATAATCCAGAGGTCCCGCACTATTTAGATTCATCCACGACAGAAACCCCAATAGAGGAGAGCCGTTCAACCTCACTCGGTACTACTAACAATGCATCCGCTCAGAACCCAACTCCTTTTAGCACGTCTTGTGTGTAACCCGCTTTTTTGTTGTGCTCTCGTTTTTTCGCTTATTTTCTTTGGATTATGGCTTCTTCGTCGGTTTCCCTGGAGACACCGTCTAAGTTAAGTACCAAGCTGTGTTTTGCTGTGTTTTGAGCAACCTAGATCGTCTAATATTTGAATTATAGGAGTGTATTCTCTTCGTTCATACCGATCTTGCTTGATTCCATTTACAGTTGGTACTCCTGTTTTGAGAGCTTTTAGTTTCACTCGCGGTGTTACTATATGTATTATTTTTATTATTAAATTTTATTTGTTATTATGGATATTCATTATTTAGCGTTTAGAACCCTCGTGGTTCAAATTTTGGGCCGATATCATTTACGTATCGTTATGGCTGCCGACCTTCGTGCTAGGCGGCAATGTTATTTTTAAGCCATCAGGTGTGTCTTTTGTGATTTAATTATTATGTTGCATGCCTTGCCCAAAAATTTTTATGTGTTTATTTTATATTATCAACGCTATTACTATTATAATGAATATTGTGCTATTACTCCGTTTGATCTGTCTGGTTGGGGATCGTCAGTTGGTAGCCCTGCTGCTCCGTATCACGTGATCCTCCCCCATGCTCCCCCTATCGCTAGGTGGGTGGCTAGGCTCTCTCCCCCTCTCCCCTAGGGGACCGTTGCCTTCCCTCCTTGTAGAGGGGGTAGTTCAGTGTTTATGGACTTTGTCCTCCGGGTGTCCCGGCGGGTTTCGGCTCTGTCTAGTCTGGTTGGCCACCGGTCAACAGAGTTGGATCCCGGTGCACCCTATTTTATATTCACTTATCACACTGGTTTATGTTATATGAAACCCTCTGGGTTCCGTTGGCGGTTCTTATTTACAGTTCCGCCCCCCTATTTAATTTATAACAGTTCCTATGATGATTATATGACAGATCACTACCCCGGAGTTCCTATACGAATTGGTTTTGGATACTTTTATTTCCCGGCCCGCGGCTTAGCCTCGCCCCGGGAAATCAGACACCCTGTGTCTTAATTTTTTGTTGTTGCATCCTTTTTTATACTCCCGGCTCGACCGGAATGGATGGCTATACTTTAGTCTTAAGCTAGACTTATGTTTAGGCCGGGTCCTCCGGACCCGCCCCTACTTAAGAATATTACAGTTAAGCCCTAATCTTGTGTTAGGCTTATGTTAGGCCCGGGTCCTCCGGACCCGCCCCTACTTAAGAATATTACAGTTAAGCTCTAATCTTGTGTTAGACCTTTGTTAGGCCCGCGCTACTTAAGAATATTACAGTTAAGTTCTAGTCTTGTATTAGATCTATGTTAGGCCCGGGTCCTCTGGACCCGCCCCTACTTAAGAATATTACAGTTAAGCTCTAATCTTGTGTTAGACCTTTGTTAGGCCCGGGTCCTCCGGACCCGCCCCTACTTAAGAGAATTACAGTTTCTCATATACTATTCTTTTTATAGATGGTGCATTGTCAGACGACAGCCTGTGCAGCTGTTCTACATCAGCCCTGCGGCCATACCGTCTGTCGGTCTCACGCCCTCTGCGGTGTGCAGCTGGAGGATGTCGTGGTATGGCACCCGGATAACTGTGTGGTCTGTTTTGACCTCGTTACCACCCTTGTATCTGACTCGGTGAGTCCAGTTGGCTATGTTGCCTTCTTATTTATCTTACCTTTTTTGGCATACATACACTATTTAGTAAGATATCTATGGTCTTGAAGGACCACTGGGAGTCTGCCCTTTTATAATTCCCACTATTATTTCAGGCATCCCCGGAGCAAAAGTCTGCGGCTCGGGCCACACTGAAAGTGTGGGTTGGTGGTTTTGCCCGGAACGTGAAGTCCAAGCGGCCGTACGTCCTCTCCGAGGACTACTGTTCCTTGATTTACCCCAACGCCAAGTCTTCAGCCGCTGTGGCTAGGCATGTTGCAGCTCCCATCATTGCCCACATTGATGCCACCATAGCGGGGTTTATTGATCCAGAGCAGGATCCGTCGGACGCCCCCGGAGATCTAGAAGACAATGTTGCCTCCATGAACCTTGACGTGGAACCCATGTTATTGGATGATCCAGATACAGGTAGGGTGGTAAGTGAGGCAGGTGTTTCTGGCGCTGAGATTCCTATCCTCAGCCCCTCTCTTTCTTCTTCTTCTGATCGCTCTTCCTTTCATGGTTTGTCTGGGGACCGTGATTCGTCCCAACGATCACACCCGGTTCCCCCCAAGAATAAGTCTAGAACCTTACCTAAAGTTCATAAGCCTCATAAGGCTTCTCATGGTTCTAAACAGAATACAAACCTGTCATCTAAGGCTTCTGGCTCCTCCTCTAAGTCTCGCGACCCGGGAGTTCATTCCGCCACACCTGCTGCTAGCCCGGGCCTTTCCGAATCAGCCATGCTTCGCATCGTGTCGGAGATGCAGGCTAAGTTTGTATCAGAGATACAGTCTAAGATGGACACGATGTTCTCTAACATCGGTCAGAGACTTGGGGCATTAGAGCAAGGTGCTCCGGAGCGGGTCCAAAGCTCTCTCATCCCGGATGCCTCTAAGCTCCCGCAGTTTGCCAAAAACATCCCTTGGCGTATGGCTCTTCATTCCCCGTTCTCAGACGGAATGTTAACTTTGGAGGGTCTTGGCACTCGTCCCCTAGAGGACTTTGAATTCTTTCCTCCTGGTCTGGCATTTCCATTTCATGGTTATGCCAGGCTTACCGAGGAAGCTTTGGTTCGGTTAGACAAGGTCCCCAAGGAGACAGTCATCTTCCCAAAAGAGCAGGCCCAATCTGTGTGGGCCAGATTCCTGAATGACATCGGCTGCACCAACACTATGTTGACGCCTTATAAGAGCTCCTTTACAATGTTCCTAATGGACAAAAACACCGTAACTCCATGTGTCAATAAGGTAGCAGAGCTTGCCTTCCAATATGCTCTGGAGGAGAAGCCCTTGCCTCCCATCCGAGAGGTGGATCCAATCTCCCTCCTTCTTCCTTCAGGCATTGAGTGTTGGGACAACGTCCATACCACATTTACCTCTGGAAAGCTAGCAGCAGACTGTGCTTCGGTAATGTTTAGTGAGCGGCTTCCCCGTCTCCCGGAATCCCTCATTAAACAGGAGTATGATTCTCGCCTACGCGTTGGCCGTACTCTGAACCTGGCCACTTCCACGGAGTCGATAGCCTTGACTTACGATACTGAGAGTATTTTTAAATCTCTCAACAAGGCTACGTTGCAGTCATTATACTATGACCTGTATGACTTCGCTACTGCTAAACGCAAGTGTCGCAAAAGTGTCCTGGCAGAGGCGACTATTAGGCATGAACCTAATAAGCTGATCCGGTCCTCCTGTTGGGGTTCAAACCTCTTCCCTGAGGACCTTGTAGAGGAAGTCTTGGCGGAGGCCACTAGAGTCAACCAGAGCCTTAAAGCCCGTTGGGGTTTGACTCCTAAACGTAAATCTGACCCTGCAAATTACCAAGCCCGGGGTAGGAAGAAGCTCCGTCCATATACTTCCACCCAGTTCAGGCAACAGCAGACTGGTTCGCCCATTTTCCGGCGGCCTCTTCCCCCATCTCCTGTTGCCCCGGCACAGCCTTCCACCTCTCAGGCTCCTTCGGACGACTATGTCACCGTTCTGCTTCCTATGAGCCAGCTTTCTGGTGCCTCCGCCACTTCTCCTGCCTTTAACCAGTCGTATGAGGCTCATAGCTCTTCCCAGAGTTATGGTAGAGGTAGAGGCTACTACCGTGGTTCTAACCAGAACAAAGGCAGGGGAAGAGCTTTTCGCAGAGGAAAGAACTTCCGAGGTGGACGTGGAGGCAACTCCTCAAACCAATACTGAGGTGCAGCAGGTAGGGGGGAGGCTCTATGCCTTCCGCAACAAATGGAGGTTCAGTCCCTGGGCGTTCAGTATCATCTCCAAGGGACTGGGGTGGAGTTGGATTCAAGGACCTCCTCCTCCGAACAAATTTCGTCAACATTCCACTCCGGACCTGGTCGAATTTGTCCAGGATCTTTTACAAAAGAACGCCATACAAGAAACGAAACACCTGAAGTTTCAAGGTCGGCTGTTCAGTGTCCCGAAGAAGGATTCAGACAAGAGAAGAGTGATTCTAGACCTATCCCTTCTCAACTTGTCCATTCAATGCGACAAGTTTCGAATGCTTACCGTCTCGCAGGTGCGGACCTTACTTCCCCGTGGGGCCGTCACCACCTCTATCGATCTTACAGACGCCTATTATCACGTCCCGATAGCGAGACACTTCCGTCCGTACCTAGGCTTTCGCTTAGGGGACAAAAGTTACTCCTTCAAGGTGATGCCTTTCGGGCTCAACATCGCCCCAAGGATCTTCACAAAGTTAGCAGAAGTCGCTGTTCAGGAACTCAGGAATCAAGGGATTCAAGTAGTAGCCTATCTGGACGACTGGCTCATTTGGTCAGACACCTCCCAAAATTGCCTAAAAGCCACTCACAAAGTCATCCATTATCTTCAATCTCTAGGCTTCCAGATCAACTTCAAGAAGTCCCGTCTTCTTCCAAAATCGAAGTTCCAATGGCTCGGCCTGCAATGGGATCTTATATCTCATACTCTGTGTCTTCCCAGACCCAAGAGGTTAGAGATTGCAAGGAACACCAAACGCTTTCTCAAAGACAAAGTAAGTTCCAGACGACTCCAAGAGAGGATTCTGGGGTCCCTTCAGTTTGCCTCAGTGACGGATCTTCTTCTGAAGGCAAAATTGAAAGATATCAATCGTGTCTGGCGTTCGAGGGCGAACCGGAAGCTCCGGGACAGGAAAGTCCGCCTTCCTCCCATTCTACGGGAAAGACTTCTTCCTTGGACAAGAGCAAACAGTCTGTCAAAGTCAGTTTCCCTTCGATTTCCGCCTCCGAAATTAATCATTCACACGGACGCATCCTTATCAGGTTGGGGCGGTTATTCTCAGCTCAAGAAAGTTCAAGGTCTTTGGACTCCCTTGTTCCGCCAATTTCACATCAATGTGCTAGAGGCCATGGCAGTTCTTCTAACCCTGAAACGTCTCGCTCTTCCCAAGAAACAACACCTTCGTCTGGTCCTCGACAGCGAAGTGGTGGTCCGCTGCCTCAACAGAGGCGGGTCAAAGTCAGGGCCTCTGAACCATGTTCTAATAGCCATATTCTCCCTAGCAGCCTTGAACCGTTGGCATCTTTCAGCTGTCCACCTGGCGGGAGTCCGGAATGTAGTGGCAGACGCCCTGTCCCGGACCTCCCATCTAGAATCGGAATGGTCACTCGATCTAAAGACATTTCGGTGGATTCTCTCTCAGGTTCCCGGTCTCCAAGTGGACCTCTTCGCCACGGAATCCAACCACAAATTGAGAGTATATGTGGCTCCCAATCTAGACCCTCAGGCTTACGCCACAGACGCCATGTCACAGAATTGGGACACCTGGGAAAAGATTTATCTCTTTCCCCCGGTGAATCTTTTGCTGAAAGTTCTAGACAAACTGAGATCCTTCAAGGGACAAGTAGCCTTGGTCGCACCCAACTGGCCCAAGAGCAACTGGTATCCTCTCCTGCGAGAGTTGAGACTATACCCTCACCCGATACCCAATCCGGTTCTGTCTCAGATAGTACAAACACGCGTTGTGTACGCTTTCTCAAACATTCAGAGCGCCCTAACTTTATGGACTTTATGAAGTTTGCGGCTATGCATGGTGCCAATATTGATCCTCAAAACACCTTGTTCCTAGAATCGGATAAACGGGATTCCACCATCCGCCAGTATGACTCTGCAGTTAAAAAGTTGGCAAAATTTTTAATAGACTCAGACGTGAACTGTATGAACTTGAATCTTACAGTCACTTTCTTTAGATCCTTATTAGAAGCAGGTCTGGCAGCCAATACTATCACCACTATTAAATCGGCTCTGAAAAAGATCTTCCTAGTGGGTTTTAACATAGACTTAACCGACTCCTTGTTAGCTTCAATTCCGAAAGCTTGTGCCAGACTGAAACCGGTTACTCGTCCTACCCCGGTGACCTGGTTCCTTAATGACGTACTCAAATTGGCTTCTGATACCATTAACAGTTCTTGTGATTACATTCCCCTTCTCAGGAAAACACTTTTCCTGGTGAGCTTGGCTTCCGGGGCAAGAATTTCTGAATTGGCAGCCTTGTCGAGAGACCCGGGTCATATTGACTTCCTGCCTTCGGGAGAGGTCCTTCTTTCTCCTAACAAATTCTTTTTGGCTAAGAACGAAGACCCTCAAAACAGATGATCTTCCTGGAAAATTGTTCCCCTCACGCAAGATCCGTCTCTGTGCCCTGTTACTACTCTTAGGTCTTATTTATCCCGGACCTCCTCTAACTCCTCGGGGCCTCTATTCGTTAGAGAACAAGGCGGTACCATTACTATTAAAGGGATCAGGCAACAAATCTTGTATTTTATTAAACAAGCTAACCCTGACTCTTTTCCTCTTGCACATGATATCAGGGCAGTTGCTACCTCGGTGAACTTCTTTCACCACATGAATTTTACAGACCTTTCCAGGTATACAGGGTGGAAATCACCGTCAGTGTTCAAGAAACACTACCTTAAACATTTGGAAGCCCTAAAATTTTCTACAGTAGCCGCAGGGAGCGTAGTTACTCCCAAGTAACTCACAGGTTAATGCCTTGACTCTTTATCTCTCCCTCTTACCTGCCTCATTTATACCCTATTGTATTCGTTGGTCTTGCACCTGAATACTGTTATTATATTTGTAAATTTTATACTCCTGAGTATCTGTATATATTATCACTTACGGCATTATTATACCTACCTTATTGGATTTATGCTCATATTTAAGATACCCTTATAATTGTTTTTTGGTACTCATCTCTGATTAAAAGCATCCTGTATTTCCCTTACGCTTATGTTTTTTCCTTTATTTTGCAAGTTTGGTGACATTTTCTCTTGTATAGATTCACTGGGCGGCACAGGTTCGAGCCCAGAAAAGGGATTTTGACGTAGGAAAAATCTATTTCTGGGCGAAGGACCTGTGCCGCCCAGTGAACCCTCCCAGCTCCTCTCCCTTGGAGTCCCCAAACTTTGGGTGCTAAGGAGTTGGGTTCTGAGCGGATGCATTGTTAGTAGTACCGAGTGAGGTTGAACGGCTCTCCTCTATTGGGGTTTCTGTCGTGGATGAATCTAAATAGTGCGGGACCTCTGGATTATACGCCCAATCTTATACCGACACCAATAGGTGAGCGAGCTAGTTAACCTAGCACTCCTTTACATTTTTTCTCTGGTATATTTAGCAGTAAATTACCTAAGAATAAGTGCTAAATGGAGCTTATTCACTGGGCGGCACAGGTCCTTCGCCCAGAAATAGATTTTTCCTACGTCAAAATCCCTTTTATACATGTAAGATTCAGTGATTGCGCATGGGTTAATCTCCTTCTAGAAAGTATACGAGGGGTTTTGATAATCTTGGTAGTCGATTCCTTTGCCCCTACCCTATGGCTTAGGGGATTTTGTATACTTTCACACCTCCCTGGTTACCTTTGCCCAAGGTAATCTCTCCTCCCTCTGAGGTAGCCTAGGCTACATCCTAGCCCTCCTTACCTTGAATGTACTCAAGTGAGGTTAGGCTAGGATTCTCTTTCCCTGTCCAGAGCCATAGTTTATGAGCTTTGAGTTAGGGTCAGAACCTCAGAGTATCAGTCGTTTGCCCCCAGCTACCCCTTTAGACGAATGAACTCTCCTTTTGGTCTCCGCTGGACGGCTAAAGGCCCTCCCCCCTAGGCTACACCTGGTAGGGTTACGACCCTTACTCCCTGTGGCCTAACAACTTGTCCTACACCTGCCTTCTCCAGGCTAGGGGAGTTGCTCCCTCTAGCCTGGGTTAGGCAGGCCCTGGGATTTTGTTTCTTTATAGTTTGGGATGGCATGACCATGCCATTCTTTTACTGTACTAACCCACCCTAGGCTGGAGAATGTACTCTTCCTATACAGTACCTGGGATGGCGCCAGTACTGAAACAGAATCCCCTTTACGGTGTCGGGGAAGGCTCACACACACCCCCACACTCCTTCACAGGAAATCCCCCTCTGTCCTTTGGTGATGGCCTAGCCATCACACCTCTGTCCACCGTCCTACAACTCGACCAAGTGCCGGCGGGTTGTGGGGTCGGCCCGGTCCATTCGCCTGCTAGTCTGAGCTGCTTAGCTTCCCGCACATAGATGAACTATGGGATAGCGTAACGACAGGGTGGTCTGCCGGCGGGAGACCTCCCTACTATTTAGAGTGTTCTTTGGTCCTCCCTTGGACCTCCACCCGCAACCCTAGCTGACCGCCGGCTAAGTTGCGGCTGGATGGTAGCCTGATCACACTCTTCCTTCCATTTGAACCCTCCTTCTCGAGGAACCAGAGGTTAGGGTAGTGAACTGCCGCCCTTCCTCTATGCTTTCTCTTTTTTTCAATCAAGTGCCAGTCCACTGTCGCACAACTCTGCCGGCAACACCCGACAACGTAGCCTAGGTCTCCTCTCGGTCTCAAAGATCGATGTCAGGGTAGGAGGACCTACAGCCGGTTGCCTGCCGGCTGCCGGCGGTCGCCGACCTGCCATCAATTCCTGAGGTCATCTCCCTTTCCCCGCCACATAGACTGATGGCTGGAAGTGGTTACCCTCAATCGGAGAGCCGCCGGTGCCCGGTGTGCCTCTGACGCATCGGCAGGCTGCCGGCTCCACCTAATTCATATTACGACAGTGGGCTGTCACCTTTCTCTAACCCTGCCGGCGCTGCTGTATGGCTGTACGCGATAGCCAGTACATCTGTGGTATAGCACATACCCTAGACAGAAAACTATGGTGTATAGTTATGCAATAGATATTTTCTAGCATAGTCTGTGCATCCATGCGCAGTCCCTTGCCGGGACCTATTCGAATTGAGTATAATTATTTCCCCTTTTCACTATGCTGAATGATCTCAGCTCTCTCCCTTTCACCACTGCTAATACCTCGGAGGAAGTACTAGCTATGCTACTCTATCCCTACTGGATAGCTTCCCCCTTAGGGCTTATCCGAACAAAATCCCTAGAGTTAGTAATGGTGTAAAGTCACGGCAATTGGCTGGGCGGGATTCACAAGTATGTGTCTTTCCTGCTTCATATCCAGCTTACCTATCCTAAGCTTACACTTGGAAAGGAATCTTATACTGTAATTGAGATTACTTTAAGACTAATCTAATATTACTTTAAGTCCATCAGTATAGACTTCCATATACTCATGTACCCCTTTCTTCTTTACAGGAGGAGTACATCTGGTGTGAGAGCGCCTTCTGCCGCGTTCGGCGCCGTGACTTCTATGGCCACCTGGCGTGCCGAACCCACGCCAGCTCCTCCGTCACTCAGGGATCTCTGAGGTACTGGGAACCGCAGGTGTTCACAGTCTGCAAGGACCTGCTCAACGAGGCGTTCGAGACTCCCCAGTCTGCGGAGTCCAGGGACATCGCTCGTGAGAAACTACGCAAGTGGGTGCGTGGTTTCTAGAAGAACACCACGGGGCCCTATCTCCCCAGTGAGAAGATGAGAGCTATGCTCTTCCCTAAGGCATCTACGGATGCCGTCATCCCCAAACCGGAGAGCCCCTGCGTCCAACTGACGGTCGACCCAGATGTTTCGGACGCACTCCAGGACATCCATCTCAACAATAATGAAAGGATGTCAGAGGTATCGGATACCACCGAGAGGACCCTGATGGCCAAGGGTCGAGAAGAGGAACCTACAGAGGCTCCTGACTCCGAAGAAGAAGGCGCCCCTGCACCCACTATCGCTTCCGTAGTCATCTCGGAACCAGTCACCTCTACATCGTCCACTCCTATGCCCACAAGAGCGGACGACTCCATGGACAACTTCCAGGCCATGATAGCGGTCCTCGAGGAGAGGCTCCGCAAGAGGGACGAGGACTTCAAAAAAGAGATCCTCCATTTGACGAAACAACCTCAGAGGAAGATCAATGTGAAGGACCTTCCAACCTACTCTGTGACAAACCCATGAAGGCATGCCAAGCACATGCCTATCAATAGTGGCAGGATCTTCGTGAATGACAAGCTAGGCGCCGTCCCCCTTGAAGAGGTGGAATTCTGGCCTAGCTTTGAGGCGTATCCGGACTGCTACATTCGCCTCAAGTCTGAACCTGTTTCCAAGGAGGAAACCGAGCCGAAGGAGGTCATTGTGTTTCACCACGCGAAGGCCCATTCTCTGCTAGCCGGTTGTTTGAAGGACAAGGGCTACACCAACTCCAAGGTGCCGGCCCTGAGTAAGAAACACCCATCTTTTCTTGCTCCAAACACCATGGTCTTCCCCTTCGCCAAGAAGTCCCTTCTAGCAGTTTTGAAGGCGGTGGAGGAAGGGAAACCCTGCCCTACATTGGAGGAATGTAGGCCCCTCTCCCTCGCCCTACCCCCCGACAACAAGAACTGGAAGTACATCCAGTTAACTTTCTCTGTGGGAAAGTTGGAGGCCGACATCGCTGGACGTCAGTTCAGTGAGAACCTCCCCAAGCTCTCCGAATATCTTCTTCGTCGGGAGCTGGACACGAAAGAGAGGCTGGCCACCTCCCTTTCCCTCCAGGTGCTCATGGAGACGATGGCTGGGGAACAGCGGACCCCAGGCGTCTACATAGTCTTGGCCAAGACCCACCTCGCTACCCTGACGAAAGACTTCTATAGCTTCGTCATGGCACGGAGAGTCTGCAGAGAATTCGTGTTTACAAATGTCACCATAAAACACGAACCAAGGAAGGTGATTTCCTCCAATATCTGGGTAAAGATCTCTTTCCCAAAAGTGGGGCATGTCAGGCAAGAGGAAATCTTCTCAGGACGAGGGCCCCCAACCGAAGAAGAAATCCAACAAGCCAAGACCTCAGCAGCGTCAGGCTAAACGTCAGCTTCCGGCAACCGCTGCTCCCCAGTTGGTGGCTTAGCCCCAACAAACCTTCCAACTGGTACCCCAGCCGGTGGTGACTCAGTCACCAGCCTTCACGCCCGCCTACAAGAGGCAGTCGGCTACCTTTCGTCCCAGAGGTAGAGGCACCGGCAGAGACTCCTCCCAATGTCCCTCCAGAGGGAGAGGAGGAGTTGAGTTGAGTTGAATATAGGATTTAGGCATTAAGCCAAGCACTGGGGCATCAGGGAGAGGAGGAAAGGGAGCAAGCGGCCGAGGTGGTGAACCCTTGGGCAACCAGAAGCAATGAGATGCTTCCGGTGGGAGGAAGACTCCGCCTCTTCCAGGATCGTTAGACCTTCGATCCCTGGGCTCACAGCATCATCAGGATAGAGGAGCATCCACCATTGCCATGGTGAACAACTTCCCCAAGAGATAGCCCTTCTTTATCTTGCCAGTTTCTTCAGATGAACACTTGATTAAAACTGAGGCTTTTCCATCTTTCAGTTCAAGGATGCCAGGGATTACTGTAACTTTCCTTGACAGACCGGGGGTTATAAAGTCGCCATCATAATACATTTCCGGCCAACAGTTGGTCGGACAGGCAGGGCACCTAAGAGGTGTCAAATCCCTTAGGAAAGTTTACAGTAACCGGGACAAGTACTGGCTCAATACTGGCAATCCTCATTGAATCGGCTGTGTGGACCTCAAGTGCGTAAAGCACTTGCTGACAACAGGCTCCACGTATTGGGACATAATACTCCCAAAGAGGCTCTTGGGGAGTACTGCTAACGCTCAGCCGATTTTGGGTTCCGTCAACTATCACCCCACTTGCTCTCAGGAACTGGTAACCAAGCACTATGTGCTCAGCCATAGTCCCTGAAGGCATTACATGGAACACATTCGGGGCGAATGTCATTCCATGCAGTATAGGGGTCAACAGTACAGTACCTAAGGTCTTAGGTCCTGTTTGCCCTAAACCCTTCAGACCAATGGTGTTGGGTACCATCTGCAGCTGGTAACCCTGTACCACTCTCAATGACAGGAGGTTGACCTCAGCTCCGGAGTCAATGAGAGCATCCAACGCTCCCGATGGAAACTCACACATGGTCACTGGGACAACCATGAGTGGTACAGGAGCCAACTGCGCCAGGTTAACCCGACGAAGGGTTTGCAATACAGCCTCAGTTCTTGCTTCCTCCCTGGAGGAGTCAGTTAGAGAAGCTCTGGATCGAGTCGAGGACAGGTTATCACTGGGCAATCCTGAAAGAGCCATTGGAGGTGCGATGACCTTTTCAGGTTGAGGGGTAACCTTGAAAATTGAGATTTCCGAGGCTGCCACCGGAATACTAGGAGCACATACCCTAGCACTCACACCCTCCTTCGATGTAGCCCCATCTTCTACATCTCGAAGGCCTGCTGTTTAAAGCCCTATGATACTCCTCAGTTCTTGACTTCCTGGGCTTTGCTCTCTTGCTCTTCTTCTTCCCCACAGTCAGAGAAGGAGCACTGGACTCGTTCCCACTTCAGGTCTCCCGGCTACTGGTCGATCCAGAATAGGACGACGGGGTCGGAGTAGCACTCACCAGTACTACTCTCCACCTTGAAGGAGTCTGGACAGAGATAGTCTCCCTCCCAGGGCTGCGGGCATTAGCTGTGTTCTGGACAGGTGATCTGCTTATAACCGGCACCTGTCGTCCACACTGTGCCACAAGATGGTTTGACGAGCCCCAACGTAGGCAGAGGTTGAGGCGTCTGCGACACTCGTCCATAAAGTGCCCTGATTTTCGGCACCTTGCACAGTACTTCCTCAGGAATGGAGGAGACCTATCAGGGATGCGCGATGGTGGCAGACGTACTTCCACAGGTGCAGGTTTGGGGACAGGTCGAGGAGGAGTGCATGAATACACTCTGTCAGGTCCAGGTGAACGGCTGGGAGCAGCCATGGCAACCCTGTCAGCATACGAGCCGTGCCATGACTGTCCCACACGACTGATGGCCAAATCCTCTGCCTTCTGGCTTCGCTGACGGGGTGCCTCGTCGAGAACACTCAACAGGTGTAGAACATCTTGCCAAGTGGCCTGACGGCCAGCGGAGACATTAATGATGGCCAGAGACTGTTCCAGCCAAATCGCAGCTCTGCTCGTAACAGTTCTTAGGAGCTTCCACCTAAGCTCCCTCAGGTCCAAACTACAGCGAGGATAGGCCGACTTGTACAGGGAGGCTAACCGGACGGCATAGATTTTCAGCAGTTCGCCCTCGCCACAGGTGGCACTACTGAACCGGGCCTTCTTACCCGCATCACGCCTCTCTCGGGCTTCTCGGCACCAGTTGAGGAGGCGTTCTTCATGACTGGGTATGAGATCTCGGGACCCCCCATGGCCGAGAACACCTCATGGATTTCTCCCTTCAGAAATTTTCCAAGGTTAACAGTCCACCAGCCAGAGCTTCCTGCAGTATATTTACTAGCACAGTAGGCCTCAAAATCCCTCAGGAATCGGGCAAAACTCTGGCCAGTTTCCAGATGGAAGATTCCAGGCTTGGGGTTCCTCCTGGAGTTGAGGACCTTAAGCAGATCAGACAGACTGGATTCTGTCTGGAGGGACTGGACGTAGTTGGTAGAGACAGTGTCTTCTGAGCTGACACTGAGACAGGAGCTGGGAGAGTCACCAGAAGTCTCGCTACCAGAATCTTCACTGGTTCACTGGTGGACTCCTGGGACATAGTCATTTCGAGTAAAGCTGGTCTGGCGGTGTCCCTGGCCTGGCACCTAAGCTTTGGGATGGCCCCTGTCTTGGCAAGAACTGCCTTTGCGGTAGCTGCTGGAGCCTTTTCAGGCCTACTGGCTTCGGCCGAACTGTCCGAGAACTGCTCCCCTAGTCTACTGGCTGCAGGGTCTGGTGGACTAAGTAGGTTAGTTGCCGGAACAGGCGAGGAAGCGAGCAGTCCACTCGCAGTAGGAGCCTCCCTGAAGACTGGTACAGGGAGGAGTAACGATGTGAACCCTGGAGGGGGCTGGAGACTTCCAACCAGTGGCTCTGCTCCAGTCACTGGGATTGCCAGATTGCCAGACCATTGTAATTTGGCCAAGCAGGAGACGTAGATGGAACATTGGTGGTCACAGTGGTTGTGAGCCCAGTGGCAACGTGGCACGTTGGTGACGGCTCAACGGTCTGCAGGGCCGCCACTTGACGTGTCAGGGACTGGACCTGAGTTGCCAGGTCACTGACAATCTGGAACAGACTCGCCACATTCCGGCTCAGGCTCTTCTTAGCCTTACAGCGTTTACTGGATGATAATGATGCCATACCTACTAAAGGTTGGTGTATCCTGGGTCTGGGGACCAAAAATTATGTAGTGGATTGCGGACTGTGGCCAGAGGTAGAACCCGAACTGCCTAGTATCCGAATGCCAACCACAACCTGATGTTCACTACAAAACAAATATACAACGGTGGAATACAGTACCCAAAAACCTAAGTAACAGTTCATCAGAACGGAGTACTGGGCACCACCCCTAGATTTATACTGGGCAAGGGGACCCAGCTAGAATCTTTCTTCCTTCCTAAATTCCCTTTCCTTGGGCTAGATGGATTAACATGTAAGATGACTGTTGATTCATTTCTGGGAAATTAGCAGAATTTTTACAGCTATATATTCCTTAGGTAAGATGGTTTCAAACTTGGGTAAAGAAATGTCCGAACATTAGGTGAAAGGGAAAGAATTTTTCTTAAATCTGACAGCAAGACACAGTGTGGAAGGAAAAAAAAATTATTATAAGTAATTTATTTGAAAGATGAAAAAAAAAAAAAACAGTGGCTGAGAAAGGGATATCATAGTGTAAGGAACTGAAATGAAATGCTGTACAGTGAACCCTCGTTTATCGCGGTAGACAGGTTCCAGACGCGGCCGCGATAGGTGAAAATCCGCGAAGTAGTGACATCATATTTACCTATTTATTTAACATGTATATTCGGACTTTTAAAACATTCCCTTGTACGTAGTACTGTTAACAAACCACCCTTTAATGTACAGAACACTTAATGCATGTACTACAGCACCCTAAACTAAAACAGGCACAAATATTAAAGGCGATTTTATATCATGCGTTTCCTAAACACCTAAAAAGCACGATAAAAAATGGCAACCAATGTTTTGTTTACGTTCATCTCTGATCATAATGAAGAAACAAACTCATTTAGTGTACAGTACACATACATGTATAGGTTAGTTTTTGCATCGATTATATTGATTATACAGTACTGTATGTTGATTTTTTTATTACCAATGTTTTAGTTTACGTATTTTTCTTAGGACTTCCAAATGAAATGTTTTTCTTTATGACGCCGCCTGAAACGACGGCGTGTACGCTCAGTAAACAACCACGCTCAGAACAAACAAGGCATTTAACGCGCATGATGATAATGATAAATAATGATACAGTATATAGTATTTACAGTAAAAGCATTTACAAAATATGTTACCTTACAAATATAAATTATACAGTATTGTACGTAGCAAAGCAGGAAAACAATTTACGAGAGAGAGAGAGAGAGAGAGAGAGAGAGAGAGAGAGAGAGAGAGAGAGAGAGAGAGAGAGAGAGAGAGAGAGAGAGAGAGAGTGAGAGATTGTTTTACGTACGTAAATGTAAATTTTAAACAAAAAAAAATATGATAGGCTACAACATGTAGACTTTTAAAACCTTCCCTTTAACTTAATGCATACAGTACGTACAGTACTAAACTATAAAACAGGCACAAATACAGTTTTAGAATGTACAGTAAGAATATTAAAGTAAAAAATAAAGATTGTTACTGTACTCACCACGAAAGAAGTTGAAGAAAAACTTGAATGGTGATGGCGATGAATTTGCTACACAGTAGAAATGATGATGATGAAGCTGATGATGTGTTCTACTGTGCAGCCAATGATAATATTTTACGTCTCTTCAGACGGAGGTGTCTTTTCCTGGGACACCTCTTCAACTTCTTCCTGGGAAACTTCTTCAATTTCTTCCGAAGGCGTACTAGCAGGAGGAACTGGCTCTTTTTTGCGAGGCTGGAAGAACATTGTGATCGGAAGTTGTTGCCGCTACTTCTTTTTTCGATCCAAGAGCATTTTGTAGGGAGTCATGTCTTCATCGATCTTGTTGCAGAATTGCATCGAGCGAACCATATCCTCGTCCCACTCTTGCAACATTTCTTTCAACTCCTTCGCATGGTTGCAGGCCTTGGCAAGCCGTTATAATGTTAAGCCCGTTTCTTCGACATTTCCTTGGGTCTCTTCCTGGGTATCACTCTCTTCTTCACCTGCCGATTTCGTCAGGTCTTCGAGGTCTGCGTCAGTTAGGGGCTGGGAATGGCAGTCCAACAACTCGTCGACGTCTTCAGTCGTCATGTCGCCAAACCCGTCACCTCCAATTATGGCACCCAACTGCACAGATTTCCGTATTGCAGAGTGTTGGATTTCCGACGGAGTAAATCCCTTGTCGTCGTAAACAATATCGAGCCACAACTTCTTCCAGCTCGCATTCACGGTTGCAGGTTTCATCTCTTGAAGTGCCTTCTGAATATTCTGCAGGCACGTGGCTATGGTGTACTGCCGCCAGTACGCCTTCAAGTTAAAATCTTCATCCTCGTCATCTTGGGCAGCATCCACACACGCAACGAGGTCCGCCAAGGTGTTCTTCGTGTAGAGGGCCTTGAACGCCCTGATAACCCCCTGGTCCATTGGTTGAATTAATGACGTGGTGTTGGGTGGCAGGAACTCAACCTGAATGCCCTCATGCGACAGGTCAGTTGCGTGTCCACCAGCGTTATCCATAAGGAGAAGGATCTTGAATGGCAAGCCCTTCTCTAAGAGATATTTGCTGACTTGCGGGATAAAACACTGATGGAACCAGTTGGAGGTCAGCATCTTCGTAATCCATGCTTTTTGATTATGCATCCAGTACACGGGAAGGAGATTCTTATTTTTATTTTTCAAAGCGCGAGGATTTTTCGACTTATAAATAAGCCCCGGCTTTAACAAAAATCCAGCAGCATTGCCACACATCACGAGGGTAACGCGATCCTTGAATGCTTTAAAGCCAGAGGCTTTGGCTTCCTCTTTGAACAGGAAAGTTCGCGACGGCATTCTCTTCCAAAACAAGCCAGTCTCATCCATATTAAAGACTTGTTCCGGCTTGTATCCACCTTCGGCGATAATATTCTTGAACGTCTGGTTCACGTAAGTTTCAGCAGCGGCAGTGTCAGCGGAAGCAGACTCCCCATGCAGGGAAACGCTTTTCAGGGCGAAGCGTTTCTGAAACTTCGCGAACCATCCTTTGCTTGCGGAAAAACGTTTCTGAGGCTGGGAATCAGTGGATGTCCCTGGTTGAGGATCATCTGCATCATCATCATGGTTGCCGTCGTCGTCTTTAGGTTCCTTTGCAGCAAAATTCTCATATAAGCTCAAAGCCTTTGTTTGGATGGTGTTCATATCCAACGCTATGTTCTTCTTCCGGCAGTCGGCAATTCACACAGCTAAAGCACCTTCCATGCGTACGATCGTTTTATTACGCGTTGTAACGACTCGCTTCGCTGATCTGCTAAAGGTGATTGCAGCTGTCTTTCTAATGTTCGCCTCGTCCTTCTTGATATAGCGAACAGTAGATTCGTTGATGCCAAAATGGCGGCCGGCAGCCGCGTAACTTCTACCATCTTTTAACATGTCGAGAAGCGTAACCTTCTCAGCTATCGTCATCATCCTTCGGTGGCGTTTAGGCTCACTACCAGCCTTAAGTGAAGCAGAACGCTTGGGAGCCATTACAGTAGGATTTACAGTAACAAAAAGTTCAACTTAAAAAAGTCGCACACAGCACAGATTCACACACTTAAGAACGTCTACTCAGCGATACGCGGTAACAGAGAGTGGACGATCCAGCCCCGCGAGAACTTTGATGCTGCGGGTAGGAGATGCGGGCAAAACACCAATCACTGGCTAGATAACAAAACTTGAGTTCTGATTCGTCATCTATCAGCGCTTGAACCAATCACAACCCGTCTTACAGTACTATGATGCGTTGGTTACCTACTCATAGAAGATGCCCCGCGCATACCGAACGTACGTAGATTAAGTAAATACCGTAATAATAATAAATAATGATAATAATACTGTACAGTAATAATAATAATAATAATGATAATAATAATAATAATAATTTTATTAACAACAACAATAATAATAATAATAACAATAATAATAATACAGCTTTACGTACGCTATTTTACGCCTCTCTCTCTCTCTCTCTCTCTCTCTCTCTCTCTCTCTCTCTCTCTCTCTCTCTCTCTCGTACGCTTATTCGAAATGTGATTTTTGCAACAAAGAATATTATTGGATGCAGTACAACGTACATATACATACAAAAGATTCATGGAAAAGAAGCACATCCATTACAGTACACACCATTCTAATATGGTATGACTGCATCTAATTTGCGTTTCATGTTCGATTTAATTTTACTACGTACTGTATACAGTACTGAATTATCGTATGATCACATTCTCTTTTCGTGTTTTATTTCTTTCTGTGCTGAATTATATATCATATGTAATGCAATGAACAATCAGTAAGAACAGATATTACTAATTACAGTATTAATGGAATTACAGGTAACAAAATATCGTATTTGGTTGTCTTCAGATTTTGCGGTATTTTCGAATTTTCCGGAAAATCCGCGATATGTATATATATATGGGTTATGGGAAAACCCCGCGAAGTGGTGAATCCGCGATTGTCGAACCGCGAAGTAGCGAGGGTTCACTTTCATAAAAACAAGCAAAAAAATATTTATTTGTAAAGGGAAAAAAAACTGTTAGGAATACATTAACATCATTTTGTCAATTCAAATAATCAATTAAAGGCAAAATTAGCATCCCTTTTGCATATTGTACAAGCAAGAGAAAAATACTAAGCTACATGCAAGATATATCACGTTACAAAATGGAACTTTAAAATCCTAACAAAACCATGACTGCAGAACCTGAGGATTTGAAAGACTTAGAAATATTAGGATGCTCAACATAGTCAGCCTCTAAAATAAAAGAAACATTTCTTCAGATCTAAGCTTAAAGGAGAACCACGCAAAACTATGGTTTTATAACATCTGTAATGACCAGTAATAAACTTGAACACTTACTATCTAATGAACCATCTATAAAGAACATACAACTGTGAAAAATACTGTACCACAATAATTTTCCCTAAATCAATACTATCCTCATCAATCTCCCGTCCACTATCAAGCTGCAAAGTCACTTAAACAGTCCTAAATTCTCTCATTCTTGGAAGGGGTTTTGGATAAGTCTGGAACAATTCAGACTGATCTCGAACACAGTCACTCTCCTCCTAACATGTGAATTCACTTCTTGGGCATGCGACCAGATATGCCATTTCAATAGCTCCTGTGAACTATTAATGTTTATGGCACCCGTCAAAATTTTTTTCTAAATTAACAAATTTGGGAATAATTTGTATTTTTCCTAACATACAAACCTGGAGCTATTTATAATAGGGTATACTTTCGGCACATCTGAAAGACAAGCCATGATAATTTTAGTGAGGGATAACTACCCCATCCGTTAGTTAGCGGGTGGGGGGTGGGGTAGACTGGCTACCCCGCTCACTCACACCTCTCGGCTAAGTAACCACTTTGCTTTAAGGCAGGACTTCTCGGGGGACAGGGTAGCGGGCCAATTTGTATAGATAGCTCCAGGTTTGTATGTTAGGAAAAATACTAATTATTCCCAAATTTCTTATTGGTTTCGACACAGATACAAACCTTCGCTATTTATAATAAGGTGACTTACTCTTAGGAGGGAGGAACTCCTCACCAACTGGCCTTGGTCATGACCCGGGGTCCTCTCTTATTTCAATCTATGATCGATAGTAGAAGGGACCCTACCCTCACTAAAATCAAGTGCCGATATGAGGTAATGCACTAATAGCAGCCTGCAGAAGCTTGTGTGAGTGCAACTTACAGTGTGGCTTGTCTTTAACATAGGAACTCTAGTACAGAACCTATTGTCCTTAAAGACTTACCAAATACCTTCCCTCTAAAAGGTATTGAGGATGTAACAAAGTATTCTTCTATACTTAGGAGGCACAAGGGAAATGGGTCTTACCTGCAGCGAGGTGAGGTCAGCTATGCTGAGGCTTGCGGAGCTGTTTTCCCCAGAGGGGAGAAGGTGAAAGGAAGAAAGGAGCCAGGCATTCTTACTCATTCACCCCAGACTAATCCGGATAGCCTCAGCCCTCAACGTTCTGCTACTTGTCCATCAAGGAGCCTGAGGTGTTTAAACCATTTGTTGTGCGACCACCACAGGACTAATGGAAAAGGACTCCATGTTCTTGTGGGTTACGTCTTTGCAGGTAGTGGGCCGTGAAGGTCAATTGGTGCTTCCACATGCCCACTTAAAGTATCTGCACTACAGAGTAGTGTCTTGAATGCCAGGAACGTAGCAACGCCAGTGACATTACTGTACGAGCTCTGGGTCTTAGGATGGAGGAGAGTTTAGATTAAGAGTAACCTCAATTGCCTTCCGATCCCAGAGGGGAAGGAAATCCTTGAGATCCTCCTCTAGACCTTCCCCATGCTGGTCAATGGTGCCGACACACGGGGGGGAGCTGGTATCGTTCTTTTAAGGTAACCCCACAGACTTCTCACTCGGTAAAACCCGAGTTGATGGGTTTCTGGTTACCGAACGAAGACTCTTTATTCGAAATGGGCTGCACCTACGGTACAGCACACTCGGATTTGAGTCTTCGCAATCCACTCAAGGACGCCGCTGAGGATTACTTTTCCCCATCTCCTAAGATAGGAGACATCAGAGGTTGGATCATACAACACATTAACTCTCTTGGTCAAAAGCCCAAGTGAGTAGAAAGGGAGTCTTCCATGTAAGGAAGCGATTTGCTGCTGGGCCTAAGGTTCGTAGAGAGGGGCCTTTAGAGACTGAAGGACCCGAACCGCGTTCCCAGGAGGAGGTTGAGATCCGACGGGGGACAAGTTATCTTAAACTTGCATAAGTAAAGGCATCGATGGGAGAGAATCCCCTTCCACGACATCAGTCACAAAGGATCGAACACTTCGCCTGGAAGATCATGCCGTGGAGGAAGATCGTGTCGTGGAGGAAGATCGTGCCGTGGAGGAAGATCCCTCGGAACTCCGTCAGGAGCTGTAGAAGGTCCGGGAACCATTATGCGGGTTGCCATAGCAAAGCTATTGGAGCTCCGTCAGGGGCTGCAGAAGGTCTGGGAACCATTCTGTGGGATGCCATAGCGAAGCTATTGGAGTCATAGATAAGATCCTGCTTATCCTGACTTGGCTGAGGACATTTCCACCAGACCGAATGGGGGAGGAAAAAACAAGGCACACCTCTAGGCCGCCCCACCGATCTTGGAATACATCTTGTTTGAAGGCCTGGGGAACAGTCGAGTGGGAGCCTAAAGATCAGAGCCACGGCAAGTATAACCACAGTCGAGGACCCCACAAAGTTAAGACTTTGTTGGATACAAGATGATTCCAAGACACCAGGAGCCCACTATCTGGGTGGTTTTTCAAGCACATTCCTATACCAGGAATGACGCAAGCAGATGGGGGCAACTAGTTGTCCTCTGTCCATCTAAGGCTTCGTACTGCTAGATGGTTCTCTAAGAGAGGTGAATGATGGTACCTTTCTGAATCGGGCCAACAGACGAGAATGGAATGGTATGGCATATGCCCCCCCTCTCTTTTGATGCATTATAAAGAGCATCAGGTCCAGAGGGAAGACGAGAAGACAGGCCTCTTTGCAAAAGCTCTCGTCTGCCACCCATCATCCGCGGATTGTCCAGCGGTGGGGGGGGGTGCATAGCAATAAACACACCTTGAGATGATGTCGAGACATGTAACCAATTGCCCGTTCTTGCAACGAAGGGGAACAGCCTGTTCTCCCTCCAACTGCCACTAATCCAGTGTGGATGGCCAAATAAGACCGATACCAAACGGTAAACAAGTTAATCAGTACAGCTTATAATAGCGAATCTCTATAGAGATCGCTTTCCGGACAAGAGACTACGGTAATCACCGAACGCCTCCAACCAAACCCATTGTTGGGTGGATATAGAGCATAAGTCTACTACGGAGTAGTAACACCGAACTGTACGCATGACAAGCATACATGCGTAATTCGACTTACAAGTCGTATCCGGAACTGTTGGAGAGAAACGTTCATAATGGAGGTTTCTCTTTCTTAGGACAAAAAATGTTTGTACTTCTCCGTCTCCGATCAGTAAACTAGCATTTATATTAAATGTTCCCTACTAGGGAACAGATATGCTTATGAGAAGTTTCCAGCCAAAGCCTTTGTGGGAAACTAAGACTTCCGATCAGGGGAAAGGAAATAATGCCTATAAGGAGGCAGAACGTAAATGCCGTATGTCTGGTTACAGGAAAGTAGCCAAGTAATGTACTGAATAACCTGGTTTCAGTAAGGGATATAAATATACAACTTAATAGAACAGAGTTCTAATTGGAATATGTATATAGCTCTTATTGGCAGAAAGATCGCTTGCACGCATACATGTACTTGTCCATTTGCGCTAGCGCATGCGTATTCTCTGCCTCCAGGAAACGTTTGCAACGAATCCGGTTGTGGGAATAATGTATGTGCGACGAATCACAACATTATTGCCGAAAGAATTTTGATTGTTGACTAACTGTAATATTTTCTTGAATGTGAGCGAACATGTTCTCAAACAAAATACAGTTATAGAGGCGATCATTTCCCTTTTGGTTTACCCCTCCTCTTTATATGAGGGGCTAGCCAGTGTTCATTACACAGAAACGGATGTCTGTTTACCTGTGGGTGGGGTTTGAAACGTTCATGACGTAATGAAAAGATGCCCCCGCTGTTGCTATCGTTCTTTTAACGTCAGCTAACAATGTTCCTTCGGGACTAATTGTTCAAAACAATAACCCTGTAAAGATAGAATAAAAAGTCTCAGAAGACTATCGTGTAAAAAGGTAAGTCGTTATACCCAGAGTACAATGACGGGGGAAGCTGCCTCCATCAAACGGTAAAACAGAGTTTAAGACAATAACCTCGCACTTTTGTCTTGGCTAGAGTGCAGGCTCCAGGAAGGCTTACGGCCTTCATGAAGTTTTAACATCCATAGAAGTTTTGTAAAAACTTCTCAGGAACGAGTTTCCAGAAAAAGGGTGAAGTCTCGTATGTGGGGGTTTGCTTCAAGAAGGCTAGACATACTTGCCATCGACCGCTTACCTAAAGGGGTTGCCATCGAACGCTTTCTCGATAGTGAGAAAACTACCGTCTAAATCAGGCAAGGCCTGCCAGGGGAAATGAACTGCAATGTAAAGAATTTTTCATTCCCCGCTCATTTCCATCTCCTAACCAAACCACTCGAAGTGGGAAGGTGGAGGAAAGATGACAGTGGTTCGTTCGAAAACGAAAGGATTGGTACTGGCGAAACCAGACTAGCTGATATAGTAATCAGCTGGGAGTGCAGAGTGACGTATCAAGTCACACCTTTGGAAGACCCATCCCGTAGAGGGTGGGAGGTCGACCATAGAGTTTACAGAAAACACTGGATCGCGGAAACAGAGATATTCGGATGAGAAACTAGGGGTTCAGAATCTATTTGTGAATTCCTTTCTCATGACCTCAAGGGATGTCGTGCCGAGAACCCGCAGGAACTCTGTCGCTGATTCCTGATGGAATTTCCAGGAATCGTGTTACGTGACCAGGACCCAAAGGAACTGTGTCATAGTTACCTGTAGAGATTCGTAAACCCTTAGGCAGCAGGCATCCCTCTGTCATCAGAGTAAAACTCTTGATGACAATGGGCGCGCGCAAACAATTCACGGGACGAGAGTTCGAAAACTCTGTCATGAGAGTAAACCTTTTGTGCACTCGTGAACACTCTGTCATATAAGTATGGCTAAGATCACGAGAGCTAGAAGGTTCAGCGGGAACTGCGTTGTGAGACCCCGAAGGGTCATAAGAGTTGTTCGCGCACTTCAATCGATTGCGTGCACCTCGTTGTTCGTGCGCGCCAAGTTGGTTGTGCGTGCGAGCCAATATGGTCGTGCGCGCACGCCAATACAGTCGTGCGCGCACGTCAATACAGTCGTGCGCCCACGCCAATACAGTCGTGCGCTCCTATCCGATCGTGTGCGCCAATATGGTCATGCACGCGCCCCAATATGGTGCATGCGCACCAATATGGTCGTGCGCTCTTGCGCCGAACTGTTGGTAGGCGGATGGGAGCTCGTGCGCACGCCCATCCCGATTGCGCGCACCTTTTTCGCGCTCGTGGAGCACATGAGGTTGTTCGCGCACAGAAGGCTGCTCACGCGCAGTGCGTTGTTCGCGCGCATGGCGCGCCACAGGATGTTCGCGCATATGGCGCGCCACAGGATGTTCGCGCATATGGCGCGCCAAAGAATGAACCCACGCGCTATTATCACCATTTTGCTTGCGCGCCAATTTGGCCGTGCGCGCCAACTTGGTCGTGGGTGCGAGAGCTCACAGGTTGGTGAGAGAACTCACTGCCACGCTCACCCGAAGGTTCATGATAGCTTTTGTTGTGTGAGCGCGAACGATCAACACAACAAGAGTTTGAGAACTCTGTCATAAAAAGAATGACTCAGGTCACGAGAACCCGAAAGTTCAGCGTGAACTGTGTTGCGCGAACCCGAAGGATCAGCACAACGAGAAACCGAAGTTTCCCTGTCACTAAACACGGAAGTGTAGGAGTGACAAGTTACGAGACCCCAAGCGTTCTGCGTAACTGATGTTACGAGACCCCGTAGGGTCAGCGTAACGAGAAACCGAAGTTTCCTTGTCACAAAACACTGAAGTGTCAGTGACTAAAGTTATGGGACCCCGAAGGATCAGCTTAATGAGAAACCGCAGTTTCCCTGTAATAACACACCGGAGTGTTAGAGTGACTAAAGTTACGAGAGCCCAAGGGTTCAGCGTAACTAATGTTACGAGACCCCGAAGGGTCAGCGCAACGAGAAACTGAGGTTTCTCTGTCACAAAGCACCGAAATGTCAGAGTGACTAAAGTTATGAGAGCCCAAGGGTTCTGTATAACTAATGTTACGAGACCCTGAAGGATCAGCGTAACGAGGAACCGAGGTTCCTCTGTCACAAGACCCCGAAAGGTCAGGGTGATTGATGGCACAAGTTCCCGAAGGCTCAATGTTACCATCGTTATGAGAGCCCGAAGGTTCAGTGTAGCTGAAACCCGTAGGTTTCGAGCGGAGTCCCGAAGGACTCCTACTGTCATGTGGATCAACATGACGAAGGGTCAAAATAACACCTCTGCATAAGAGGTTTGTTCTCCCGAAGGAGAATGTCGCTTAAGAGAAGGCTCTCGCTCCGCCCCTGAAGGATAACCATGAGCGTAACGGGGGACCGCCGATGCCCACAGGCGGTCTTCTCTCGAGGACGAGAGACTCGTTCCCCCGAAGGGATGACCTGCTTCAGAGAAAGCTCTGCCACCGCCCCTGGTGGATCAGCAAGCTCCTACAAGTTATTTCTCGCGAACGAGAGGGAAGTTCTCCCGAAGGAGATCGCCTAAGACAAGCTTTCTCCCAGCTCTCTGGGAATAAAGCGTAGGCGTAAAATATCTCTCTCGCGAACGAGAGAGAAGTCCTACCGAAGGAGGACATCGCCAAAGACAAGCTTTCTCTCAGCTCTATGGGAAAAAAGCGTAGGCTTAATAATCTCTCTCTCTCGTGAACGAGAGTGAAGTCCTCCCGAAGAAGGACATCGCCTAAAACAAGCTTTCTCCCAGCTCTATGGGAAAAAAGCGTAGGCGTAAGAAACTCTCTATCGCGAACGCGAGAGAAGTCCTCTCGAAGGAGGACATCGCCTAAGGCAAGCTTTCTCCCAGCTCTATGGGAAAAAACCGTAGGCGAAAAAATCTCTCTCGCGAACGAGAGAGAAGTCCTCCCCGCAAGAGGACATAGCCTAAGTGAAGCTCTCTCCCAGCTCTATGGGAAAAAAGCATAGGCATAAACAAAAAAAAACCTCTCTCACGAGAGAGAGAAAGTGAGAAGTTCCCCTCAGAGGAAGAACATCAAGTTGAAGGTTGACAGCGAATGCTACCTCGTAATGAAGGCAGCTCATGAGCTACCACATGGAGCGCAGGATAACGAACAGGGTGGCCGTAGCATTCGGCCTTGTGTTCTACGTCGCTGTTACCTGTGAAACAAAAAAGGAAGTTGTTATCAATTACAATTCATGCTCCGTTGCACAAAATACACTATTTGGGGAATAAGTCACCTTCCTTGTAAGATAATTCCTCAAAAGGGAGCTGAACTGTTATACACTTTAATTCTGTAATGAAACAAACACACGGCAGTGTTGAGAACCTGCCAACCATCAGTTGCAGGGAAGGGCGGCAATGACAACTCCCTTACGGCAGAGGCAGTTGGATACGATGTCAACAGCAATTAAAGTTACACATATCTAACAACGTATATTTCCATTTATACATACTGTATATACACTCAAATATATGTAAGATAAATGAAAACACACAAGAAAAACAAAAAATAAAAATAAGGAATAAACAAAAAACATCAAGGCAAGTCTTTGCGGGAGAGAAGGGCAACATGTCCGTCCTCTACCGAGCCAAAAAATGAAGTGGTTACTCAAACGAGAGGTGCGAGTGAGCGGGGTAGCCAGTCTACCCAACCCCCACCCGCTAACTAGCGGATGGGGTAGTTATCCCTAACTAAAATTATCATGGCTCGTCTTTCAGGTGAGCCGAAAGTATACCCTATTATAAATAGCGAAGGTTTGTATCTGTGTCGGAACAAACTCTAGGTGGGTCACTGGTCACTTTCAGAAAACACTAACGTCAATTACAATTTTGGGAAGTGACTCAGGTAGCATGACAGAAATATTTACAATACCTGTACCAGTTTTTTTTTATCAAGCTGACTAGCCATATACAGTTGCAGGAATAATGCAGCACCCTTCCAATTATTTTACTTGTGCCACGTCTTGACTCAACTTCTAGTTGCCTCTCCAAACCCTACAGAGAGTAGGGCGTGCTGCAAAAAAAAATGTCGTTAGACAATGGGTAGAACCAAAAATATAACAGAGAACACGTATGATAATATATATATTATGAAAACAAAAAATTAAGTTGTATTTTCCCTAACGATAGTATTGATTTTTTCACATTGCCTCGCGGGCAAGGGAGCTGCCGATCAGAAGAGAGGGTTGGAGAAGATCTCTCCTCTCGCATACGAGAAGATCGATCGACTCTTTATTCCCGAACGCGCATCGCCTCACGCACGAGGGAGTTGGCGCTCAGAAGAGAGGATCGGAGAAGATCTCTCCTCTCGCATACGAGAAGATCGAACGACGACTCCTTCTGAATGCGCATAGCCTCGCGCACGAGGGAGATGGCGCTCAGAAGGTTGCGTCGCTTTGTCTTTCCTTGGAAGGTCAGACCGTGCAACACTGGAAGGCGAATCTTCCGGTTTTCCAAGTTCTTTCTCCTCCCATTTGGCCAGCCCGGAAAGAGGATTAACACCCTGAACAACCTTTGGAACAAAGCCGAAGCTTGATCCTGGGAATTGACGGTCTCTGGCCAAGTCACTTCGAGGAGTGCTTGTTCTCAACTGCTCTAGTCCTCCCGCCGAAGCAGAAGAAGAGGACTCAGCAGTTGAGTGCACGTGCACACCCAAAGGCAAGACCTCCTGTAGCTTCTCCTTTGACGGCGAACCCATCAACCCAAAGGAGGGCCACAGAAGACGAACAGCGTCATCTGAGAGGGATTCCCCTGCGGAGGGCTCCCTGACTGCCTCTCTAGGGGAGACAATGGGAGAAGACCCCGAATGGGGTTGTCCCGATGTTACCAGGACGCCACTCGTACTCAACCGTTCCCCAGAGGAAGGCGGTCGAGTAGAGTCAGGATGCTCACCTGTTCTCCCGAGGGAGAAAGGCGCAGTGCTTTCCTTACCCTAAGAGGCGAGGAGTGACAGGGGGCTGAGCGCTTGTGCTACAGCAAGACTCGCAAAATCTCCCCACTCTCGTAAGAGGAAGGTCTCGCGAAACAGATAGCATTTCACTGTAACGATGACGAAGTTGGGGAACAGATGGAAAACTTCTCCCTCTTTCGTCCTCCAGCTCCAAAAAAGCTGTGCTCCTATGGACTGTATTGTGGTATGGATGAATCCAATAACTTTTGGTGGTATCCTCGTGGAGGAGAACACTCAGGAGATCTTTCAACTCGCAAGCGTAAGGAAAGATCCTCACCTCTCTCTCCTGATGGCGCGTCACGTGGCAGGCAAGGGAGCTGCTGATCAGAAGAGAGGGTTGGAGAAGATCTCTCCTCTCGCATACGAGAAGATTGATCGACTCCTTATTCCTGAACGCGCATCGCCTCAACGCACGAGGGAGTTAGCCCTCAGGAAAGGTTCGGAATTCTATCCTCTCGCATACGAGAAGATTGATCAACGACTTCTGAACGCGGATCGCCTTGCGCACGAGGGAGTTGACAGTCAAAACATACTATCAGGGAAGATCTCTCCTCTAGCATACGAGAAGATCGATTGACCCCTCCTTCTCAATGCGCATAGCCTAGCGCACGAGGGAGATGGCACTCAGAAGGTTGTGTTGCTTTGTCTTTCCTCGGAAGGTCAGACAGCGCAACACTGGAAGGCGGACCTTCTAGTTTTGAAAGTTGTTTCTCCTCCCATCGGGCAAGCCCGGAAAGAGGATTAACACCCTGAACAACCTCTGGAACAAAGCCGAAGCTTGATCATGAGACCTGATGGTCTCTGGCCAAGTCACTCCGAGGAGTGCTTGTCCTCAACTACTCTAGTCCTCCCGCCGAAGCAGGTGAAATGTCGGGAGAGCAGAAGAGGAGGATTCAGCACTTGGGGGCGGGTGCACACCCAAACGCAAGTCCTCCTGTAGCATCTCCTTTGACAGGGAACCCATCAACCCAAAGGAGGGCCACAGTAGACGAACAGCATCGTCTGAGAGGGACTCCCCTGCAGAGGGCTCCCTCACTGCCTCTCTAGGGGAGACAATGGGAGAAGACCCCGAACGAGGTTGTCTTGGTGTTACCAGGGCGCCACTCATACTCAACCGTTCCCCAGAAGAAGCCGGTCGAGTAGAGTCAGGATGCTCACCTGTTCTCCCGAGGGAGAAAGATGCAGCGCTTTCCTTACCCTAAGAGATGAAGAGTGATGGGGCCGAGGGCTTGCACTGCAGCAAGACTCGCAAAATCTCCCCTCTCTCATAAGAGGATGGTCTCGAGAAACCCTGAACATTTCGCTGTAATGACGAGGTTGGGGAGCAGATGGAAAACTCCTCCCTCTTTGGTCCTCCAGTTCCGAAAAGCTGTACTCCGATGGACTGGAGCGTGGTATGGATGAATCCAATACATTACGGTGGTATCCTCATAGAGGAGACCACTCAAGAGAAGATCTTTCCTCTCGCAAGCGTAAGGAAAGAGCCTCACCTCTCTCTCCTGATGGCGCATTGCCTCACAGGCAAGGGAGCTGCCAATGAGGAGAGAGGGTTGGAGAACATCTCTCTTCTCGCATAAGAGAAGATCGATTGACTCCTTCTCCTGAACGCGCATCACCTCGCACACGAGAGAGTTGGGGCTCAGAAGAGGGGGTCGGAGAAGACCTCTCCTCTCACATACGAGAAGATCGATTGACTCCTTATGAAAGAGCATCTCCTCGCGCACGAGGGAGTTGACGCTCAGAAGAAAGGGTCGGAGGAAATCTCTCCTTTAACATACGAGATGATCGATCGACTCCTCCTTCTGAATGCGCATAGCCTCATGCACGAGGGAGATGGCACTCAGAAGGTTGTGTCGCTTCGCCTTTCCACGGAAGGTCAGACCGCACAACATTGGAAGGCAAACCTTCCGATTTTTAAAGTTGTTTCTCCTCCAATCAGGCAAGCCCGCGAAGAGGATTAACACCCTGAACAACTTCTGGAACGAAGCCGAAACTTGATCCTGGAGACCTGACGGTCTGTGGCCAAGTCACTCCGAGGAGTGCTTGTCCTCAACTGCTCTAGTCCTCCCGCCGAAGCAGGTGGAACATCAGGGAGAACAGAAGAAGAGGACTGAGTGTTTGAGTGCGCGTGCACACCCCAACGCAAGACCTCCTGTAGCTTCTCCTTTGATGGGGAACCCATCAACCCCAAGGAGGGCCACAGTAGAAAAACAATGTCGTTTGAGAGGGACTCCGCCGCGGAGGGCTCCCTCACTGCCTCGCTACGGGAGACAATGGGAGGAGACCCCGAACGAGGTTGTCCCGGTGTTACAAGGGCGCCACTCGTACTCGACCGTTCCCCAGAGGAAGCCGGTCGAGTAGAGTCAGGATGGGAAGATTGAGACGGAGGACAAAGAAGTCGGGACTTCTTTCCCTTTGAGGCTGACCCCGGAGGGGAAGAATCCCTTTTAGACTTCTTCTTTCGCCTACCAAACCTCACCCAGTAGGAGGGCGACACTCCCGACACACACTACAAGATTCCTTCGAACAAGAGTGACCTCAGCACGAAGGACAGAGACTGTGAGGATCCGTCTCCTCCAAGGACATGAAGGTGCCGCAACAGCGCCCTTCACGGCCTGAACAAAGTCGCGTGGTTGGACCTCGCAGGGAGGCACACTTGAAACAAAAAAACCAGAAAAGAAATTAGCTCCAGCCAGTTTAGGTTAACGGGAGAGTGAGACACGTCTACACTCTACCGAGCCGTAATAAAAAGTGACTGTTAGTTAACCGTGCTGGTGGGTGCAGTGGGTAAACACAACCCACGACCCCCCCCCCCCCCAACTAGAGGTGGGTAGTTAAACCCGAGTTAAAATCAGTTTCGACTAGTTTTTAGCTCCCCCGAAATAAATATGCTATGTTAAAGAGTGGAAGGTTTGCAACTTCTGTCTGGGCAAATACTTTTTTCCTCTCCTAATGTTTGTAATGTTCAAATAACTTTAGATATAGTGAGGAAACCTCCTACCAAGAAAGCATATTGCTCCTCTTATTTAAGACTCCATGCATAGCACTGCGGAGAGAGACAGGGAACCCAAGAAAAGATAATAGGGAGATTTGAGTTTCTAGCTGGGTCCCCTTTTTGTTTTGTTTCATTGTTGATGTCGGCTAACCCCCAAAATTGGGGGAAGTGCCTTTGGTATATGTAGGTATGTATGAGCTGGGTCCCCTTGCCTAGTAAAAAAAATCGAGGGGTGGTGTCCAGTGCCCAGTTCTCTTGACTGTTTACCTTTTGCACACATTTATGGGAATTCCACTATTTTATCTTTTTGTGTAGTAAACGTTAGTGTGTGGTTGGCATTCAGACACTAATCAGAGATCCACTGTCGGGGAACTCCTCAAAGTCATGATTTTGTAGGCCATTGGATGATACAAAGACCGCTTGGGGACAACTATCTATGATGCTCTGCTCAGAAGACTGAGCACATTCATCTATCCTGAATGAATCGGGCTGATAAGGAAACCAATTTGTCTTTTGCCCATTTAACATACAATGCTAGAAGACAGAGGAGCTGTAAGAAATAGCTACCACCTTGTTTGTTCTACGTCAGCCACTACCATTGTGTTGTCGTTCGCCAATACCATCGAATGACCTACCAGGGACTGATGTACCTGCTGTAGGGCTAGGAGGGCTGCCCTCATCTCTAAATTTAAATGACAGTACCACTTGAAATCTGACCAGAGCTGGGAGGCTGAGTGGTACAGCATGTGGTCCTCCCCCCCTTTCTTTTGAGGCATCTGAAGGAAGTGTCAAATACGAGGAGGTAGATTCCTTGGCGGAGATTCTTGTTTGTCAACCATCTTCTCAGGTCCATCTCCTGCCCAAGTCCCATAGAGGCCAGAGAAAAAGGGATATCCCTAATGCTTAACCACCTGGGATCTGGCTGCCCCTGAAAAGGTTGAATTCGAAGAAGTTCGATGCGGGCTTGACGACCCAGCAAGAAACGGTGACCCATGAGACGTAACCACTGCTGGCTGAAAGCGCGGTTCGTAAAAGGAAGAGACTTGCCATCACCTTCCGCTTAAGAATCCCCGTCTCTGACAAGGAAGCAGGGAATCTCCAGAAATTTACTTCAATCCTCAGATAGCAGTAAACTCGAGTTATCTCGATGATGACGTAGGTAAGCCATCAAGTCTGTAAGAATCAGCCAGTCATCCCAAAGGCTTTGGAGAATGATGCCGATCCTGAAGGTCTCTATTGTCACTAGGATAAAAACTCTCGTGAAAACCTGAGGTACTGACGAAAACAAAGCACTGCACCTTCACTTGGTATGCCCGGATAATCGAAAATACTTCCTTGATGATGGATGTTCTGGAAACCAGGAGTATGAATCCTAGTGAGAGAACATGCACAGGAAGTCCTGTGGACTAACTGCCTCTTTGACCATTGCCTTTCCATCGCTGAACAGAGTTTGATGAACTAACTTGTTCCAGGAGGAGTGGGCAAAAACTGGAGACTTTTATAGTTAAGAAATGATAGTAAAAGCTCGGAGATACCTTGGTGAAACACGTTCTGCAAAAATGACGCAATACCCAAGTACAAAAGTCCAACCACGTTCGGATTCGTGTACAGTAGATTAAAGAGCGCCACTATCACACATCTACAGTAGGGTGGGATGAAAAGATGTGCTTGCTCTTGTGGCTGAGATGCAGATTCTCTGTCCTTGTCGAAAAGAAACGAGATAAAATCTCCGAACTCATAGGAGAGGATTACCCACTATGGGGCAAACCTAACTCTAAGACGAGAAAGGAGTTATCCCTAGAGAACATTGGCCGATGCCTCGAATATCGAATTCCAATCCCTGGCTGGGCAAACTCAGGCAGAGGGAAAGCATTATTGTCCGAAGGTTGACGAACAAGACCAAGGTCAAGCTGAGGGTTGTTCGTATAAGTCTTTCTGGAGAAGGATCCCGCGGATGGAGGGCTGAGGTTGTACAAGTCCCAAAGGAGCGTCGGCCGACGGAGACAAAGAGCAAGAAAGGAATCCTCGAAACCAAGTTGCTATAGCCTTAACATGAGCATGAGCTGAATTCAAACCTCTAGAATAGAGGAATTGAAAAAGGAATAACCCCATGGGGTTATGTCTCCCAATGCAGGTGTGAAGAGCCGAGGAGAAGATCCAAGGAATTGGCCCAAAACTGTGACAGAGATTGACTAGATCTCAAACTTGTGGGGAGAAGAGAAGCAAATAACCCTAAAAGATTATGTTAACAAGATTCTTTCCGAATCACAAGAGAAAGGCAGCAGAGGCGAGCGGTTGGAAGACTTCTGTTGCGACAATCGCTGTGAAGAACTATGTTATACCTGCCTGGAGAAGGCGTATAGGTGAGAGCGTATGCGCACTAACGAAGATCTTATCAAGGATGTCGGCTTGAAAGGTAACCATGTACAGTACCATAAAGTGATGAAAGGAAAGAGGTAGGGAGAGGAAGAGGCAACCTCGTCCCTAAGGGACACAACACATCAGCTCACTAGTAGTAGATGTAGTAATAGTAGTGATCATGGTGCAAAAAATGTTCATGAGGGACGAACGTTTGTGAACAGTGACGAAGACTAGAGAGCCAATGAAAAAGATTGCCAAATGCAAACATGGGCTGTTTGAGGCTCAAACAAGATCATGAAAGCATCAGAAACTGAAAACACTGTACAGTACTAGGATGAAACAACAAGTTCCAAGAGGCGAGTGACGTATTAAGAGCCAAGGTTGACACCTGAGCTTTATCCCTCCCATCAGTGGAGAGTGCTGGGTTAGGATCCAAGAAGGGAGCGTGTGCTAAAGTCCTTCAACTGCTTGTCGTGGGAAGCACTACTGAAGTAGCGCAACTCAAAGACACTGAGGAATGACAATCTGTGTCGTCTAAATGAGGATATTTTCCGATGAACAGAGAAGAGTGTCTTGCTGGGAAGAGCATTGTGCTTTCTTGAAGTAAGGATCGCAGCCGTTAGAGTTCTGCGATCCCCCCAGAGAAGTTCTCCGTCGAACAAAGTTGGGAAAAAACACACCAAGGGAGGAGGCTTCAGAGATTCTTTGGTGGCCATTGGCAAATCTATCCACAAGCTGGAAAATCAGTTCGTCAAAGGTGGAGCGTAGCTTTACCTTGAGTAGGGTACTGTGACCCTGAATAGTGGTCACTATCAGAGGCTGTGCGAGCTGCCTAAAGAGGCAGAAGATTGGAACCAAGCAGAAACTGGAAACAAGATGGTCTCTGTGTTACCTCATTGTAGATTCTAAAGTGCCGGCAATCGTGTAGAGCAACCATCAGGTACTGGGACACCAGAAAACTGAAAGAGCTGACGAGCAATCCTGAGCTGACGGGCGATCAAGAGCTGACGGGAAATCGTGAGCTGACGAGCGTTTGTGAGCGATGTCGAGCCGACGGGCAACAGTGGGCAATGGCGAGCTGATGGGCAACAGTGGGCGATCACGAGCTGTTGGGACATCTTGGGCGCTCATGAGGTGATGGGCAATTGTGGGCGATCATGAGGTGATGAACGATAGTGGGCGGTCGCGAGGTGATGAGCGATATTGGGCGATTGTAGACGATCGCGAGCCGACGGGCAATCAAGGATAATTGCAAGCTGACGGGGATCGTGGGTAACACGTAGCTGCAGTGGGACTGGGTGAGGCACATCTCCTAGACAAGACTAGTCGACCTGGCAATACGAGTCAACTCGGCGAAACGAGTCTTGCTGGATGAGACCTAGTTGCTGACGAGACGAGCCTGCTTGGCAAAACAAGTCGTGCTGGGCAGGACGAGGTGAGTCTCCTGGGTGAGACGAGTCTTTTAAACCAGACAAGATTTTGGTGAGACGAGACTGCTAGGTGTGACAATGATTGCTCCGAAGAGCAAAGGCAGGACATGGACGAATCCAATTCCAGCAGAAGAAATCCCCAAAAGAATAACCAGAGAGGAGAAGGAAGTCTCTCCTGCAGACGGGAAAGGCCACCAACCTGTTAGGAATGTCGGCAATTCTTCCTGCAAGCGGGAAGATTGCTTGGACAGTAGCTATTGGACGGACTCTACCTCGTAAGGGAAACTTCCAACCCCAGGAACAGGAACATCCAGCTTCGTACTCCTCACGTCAGCTGACTTAGCCGAAAGAAGTACAGTAGTGCGGCATCGCTAGTGCTGAGGAAAAACTAAAGAGAATGAGAACAAAAAACCCCTCGGGAGAACAATCTAACCCGCTGACGGGAAAGGTGACCCTGACAGGTACATGAACATGCTAAAGACTATGCACTCCCTACATGAGCTGCCATCGCAAAACGAAGTAGTGTGGCGTCTTTAGTGCTGTAGATTGATTGATTGATTGAAAGTTTTCTGGCATCCTGACATCTAAGGTCATTGACGCCGATATCATTTACTGTATATGAAAATTAAAAGAGAATTCGATTAAAACCATAAAAATTAAGAAGTCATCAAAATAGTTATAGAGTTTTCAGAAGACCTGCTTCTGAAATAAATCTAAAAATTCCGCTCGCATAGTAAGACACATCATGTCCAAGAATCTTGGCAAGGATAAACCTGCCATCCTCACCTCGAGCCTCAAACAGATATCTATTTCTTAAGTTAGTAAAATTAGGGCATTCGGTCAACAAATGCCTCACTGTTAAAGGTACTAAGCAGTCCTCGCAGTACGGTTGGTGTTGGCCCTTCAGCAGAAACTCGTGTGTCAACCGTGTGTGACCAATACGGAGACGACAAAGAGTCGTCTCCCATTTTCGGGGAATCATGTTATACCTCCAAGGTGATATGATATTTGTTACTTCCCTCATTTTATTGCCGTCTTGACTGTCCCAGTGCTGTTGCCATTTATCACTAACCAATTTCTTGATGTAAGGTAGGAGATCGTTACATGGAATGGGATACCTCCTTGGTAGCAACTCGGATGCCGCATTCTTCGCCAGTAAATCTGCCTTCTCATTCCCAGACACACCTACATGTGCTGGAACCCAACAAAATCGAACAGTTATACCTTTCCGTCCAATAATAAAAAGCCATTCTAAAATCTTTAAAACTAGAGGGTTACTAGAATTAAAAACTTCTAAAGCTTGAAGAACACTCCTTGCATCACTAAAAATTGTAAAATTACCCTCCTTTTCCAAAGCTATTTTCTCAATAGCGGTTAATATGCCATACAGTTCGGCAGTAAATATGGAAGCTGTTAGAGGAAGTGCACCTCTACAATTAAAATCATTACTATGTACTCCAAATCCAACGCCAGCATCAGATTTGGAGCCATCAGTATATATAAAAGTCGATCCCCTATGTTCTTCGACATGTTCCATAAAAAGAGACCTGGATTCTAAGTCAGTCATATTCTTCTTAACTCCAATAAAATATTTACAAAAAGATATGTCAGGTAATTTCCATGGAGGCGTTGATGATAACTTGAATGGAAGTACCTTATTTCTAATTATATCCAGACTATTTAAAAATCGTTTCACCCGAAAGCCATAAGGTTGAGGAAATTTTGGGTGCAACTCAAAGTATGATGCGTGTCTTACAAGGCTTGCAGTCTGAAAGGCTAGAGAGCTAGGGAGTCTTTGCATTCTAAACCAATACCGAAGAATGGAAGACATTCGGTAAAGGTCTAGAGGTAACTCTCCAGCATCAACAAGGAGACTTGGGATAGGCGAGGTTTTAAAAGCTCCAGTAGATAATCTAATACCTGCATGATGTATAGAGTCTAATATTTTTAACCGGCTTGGGGTGGCTGAAGAATATACCTCACAACCATAACTAATTTTGGAAAAAATCAAAGCCTTGTATAATTTTAAAATAGTATTGCGGTCTGCCCCCCATGATGTATGGGACAATACTTTTAAGATATTCAGAGCTTCAACACAATTAGCTTTTAGCGCTTTTAGGTGAGAAACCCATGTAAGTCTACAGTCAAATATCAAACCTAAAAATTTGGTTTCCGATACACATGGTATCCGATGACCTTTAATGTATATATCCGGGTCTGGATGTACTCCCCGGATACGACAAAAATGGACAATGGTAGTTTTACTTGTCGAGAACTTAAATCCATTCATGTCAGCCCACTGGATAATTTTATCAATAGAGAGTTGGATTTTTCTCTCAACCATTGCCATTCTAGTGCCAGCAAATGATATTGAGAGATCATCCACAAATAGTGTTGAGAGAACATCCTGGGGAATGGCTGAGGATATCCCATTAATTGCTAGTGCAAAAAGGGTTACACTCAGCACACTACCCTGAGGAATTCCTTCTTCCTGGCAATTACTCTCTGATAGAGTTTCCCCCACTCTCACTTGAAAAACTCTATGTGAAAGAAATGCCTGAATAAATAGTGGCAGCTCTCCTCTCAATCCCAATTCATGAATGGTTTTAAGAATACCATATCTCCATGTGGTATCATATGCCTTTTCAAGGTCAAAAAATACTGTAACATGGTGCTGTTTGGAAGCAAAGGCTTCACAAATAGATGACTCAAGTCGTATCAACACATCAGTCGTTGAGTGCATTTTTCGGAATCCACATTGAATCGGTGATAAAATACCTTTCTTTTCAAGGTACCATATCAGCCTTGCATTGACCATCTTCTCCATGATTTTACATAAACAAGATGTCAATGCAATAGGACGATAGTTTGCTGCTAAAAACTTGTCTTTACCGGGTTTTAAAAAGGCTAAAATAATGGCTAGTTCCCAAACACTTGGGTAGCTATGATCATGCCATATTCTATTAATAATACTTAAAATAAATAGCTTTGTATTAAAATGTACATGTTTAATCATTGCATATGGAATTCCATCGGGTCCAGGGGCTGTATCGTTGCAATGAGCAAGTGCGGAATCAAATTCTCTTTCAGTGAAAGGAGAATTATACGACTCTTCCCTTCTTGTTGCAAAATTTAAAATTTTCTTTTCTTCAGTGCTCCTATACTGGTGACCAGGGGCTCCTTCACACTTGCTGGATACATTTGAAAAATGATTAGCCAGGGCATTGCTAACTTCATTTGCTTCAGTTACATACTGGCCATTCACCTTCAACACTGGTGGTGGGTTGGGGGTGAATTTGCCAGCTATCTTTTTTACTTTCCTCCACACAGAAGATGGTGGTGTTCTACTGTTAATGGAGGAAACAAAAGACATCCATGACTGGCGCCTTGCTTCTTTCATGGCACGACGGAACTGTGCTCTACATTTCTTGTACATAATTAAATTCTCATCAGTTCGGAGTCTACGCAATCGTGTTAGAGATCTTCTTGTGGCTCTGTGGAGTGCAGTTAGTTCTGAAGACCACCACGGGACTGGTCGTCGTTTGAATAATCCTGTTGTTTTGGGAATTGAATTGACTCCTGCTGTATGAAGAGTTCCATTCAGCAGGTCTATGGCATCATCAATACTTTCAAACTGTTCTGCTCTCCCTTCAATTTCACTTAGCTCAGAAAATTTAACCCAGTCTGCCTTGTCTAGATTCCAACGTGGCGATCTTTGCAAAGGTGGACCCTTGTTGGTGTTTATAATGATTGGTGCATGATCACTAGTATGCCAATCATCTAATGTCCTCCAATCAAAATCAAGAAGGCAGTTAGAGCTTGCAATTGAAAGGTCAATGCATGACAAAGTACCTGTCTGAACATGGAAGTGCGTGGGCTCTCCTGTATTAAGGAGCCCCACATCCTCATTCTCCACAATTGATGAGATAATATTGCCCCTTGTGTTGGCCAAAACATCACCCCATAAAGGATGTCTACCATTCATATCTCCCAGTAAGAGAAAAGGTTGAGGGAGTTGTTGAATAACTTCTACTAAATCATCATATAAAATATCATCATTTGGAGGTAAGTACAGAGAGCATATTGTATATTTTCTCCCTATATCAATTTGTACAACAACTGCCTGCAGGGTTGTACGTATAGACATGGGTATTTGGGGAACATCTCGACGAATGTACATGAGACTTCCGCCATGGCTCCCTGCTTGTTGATTATATGGTGTTCTATAGCTAACATACTCTCGAGGACTAGGAGTGTTAGAATCAAGCATACTTTCCTGTAGACATACTATTATGGGGGAATGCTCATGAATTAGGAGCTTAAGTTCTTCATATTTCGCCCTCAAACCCTGACAGTTCCATTGCAAAATGGAGGAGAAAACTATGGATTATTTCTGGAAGACGTCTTGGGTGAGGTCTTCCCATTAGCAGTTTTTAATCTAACATTATTACTTGTAGGTTTCTTCAGAGATGGTCTTGTTATGTTGGGTTTTACGTTGGAGTTTTTCTTTGTATCTTTTTTATATATTTGTTGAGGGGGATGGTGGACCTCAACTTGAATTTCTGATTTATTTAAATTGTCTTCTGGTTGATCGCCAACATCAACAGACAAAACATCATATTTATTTGATGTCATAATTCTAGTATTTCTTATGGAAGGGGGTGAGAGAGATGGAGGTCTCTCTCTTTTACGATTAATAGGTTGCAGGTTACCAGGTTTTTGTACCTTCCCCACTACAGGTACACCTGATAACTTGGTGTCAGGTGGAATCTCCATTAAATCAGGCAAGGATATGGCCTGGGAGAGGTTAGTACTATCCTTTGTAATGGGGGACAAAGGTTTGATAGTGGTGGGCAATGTCTTTTTGTTGATACTCAATGATAAATCTTTAGGAGGAGATGTTCTTGTCTTATGCAGCACTTTATCAATAGATTGTGAATTCCTTTTTCGAGAACTACCTACAGTAGTAGGTGGGTGAGATGATTCCCGAGGAACTTTTTCTCCTGTTTTTAATGTTTTTGCATAAGTATTAGATTTATTTAATAATCTCTTGGCATGCCCCACGCTTACATGTTCAATAATTGATTTATTGAGGGCAGCCTCTTCTAACTTATAAAACTGGCAGCTCCTATCATTAGATTTATGATTAGAGTTACAGTTTAAGCACCTTGCCTCAAGTGTACAATCCCCATGATAAATTTTGGAGCAAGTATTACAAATTTTTTCATTATTGCAAACTTTGGAAGGATGTCCAAATTTAAAGCAATTATAACATTGCAGTGGCTTCTGCTTAAAAGGTTGAACTCTGATCCTTTCGTTTTCTATGTCTATGTGGAAAGGTACATCAGCATCCTGGAAAGTAAGAACAATCATTGATGTTCCAGGTACTTTATGTACTTTCCACACTGATAGGGGACACATGGCCAATATCTCCTCTTCAGTAAATTCATACAGATCCCTATTAAAAACCACTCCCCTTCCATAGCTAAAGTTTAGATGGGGTTTGATGTCCAATTTTATATCATCATTTACTGTCTTCAAATTAGACAGTATAACAGACTGTGTGTATGACTTGGCCTTTATCAAGAAACTTTTCTTCCCAAATCGAGATATATCTCCAGGTGCGATCGTACCTACCTTCCTCTGAAGAAATTTGCATATCTTGAAATAATTTTCCATGCCTCCTACAGATTGAGCAAGAAGCCACATTGGTGGTTTTGGCTTTCTTTGGGATGGTATATCTGCCTCTATATCTTTATCAGCCCAGTCTGCTGGTCTGTAGACATCCAGATCTTTAGGTGCCCCATCACACAGAGCACCCTTAACATTCATATTACCTACTTTAATATCAACAATGTTACAGCTTGCATTAAATGCTTCCTCGTGACAATTAAATGATAACCAAGATTCCCAATTATCATCTTGAAGTTTCATTCTAATTTCATTTATTGATCCGTAACACTCAAATATTTTATGTAGCACATCATAATTAGCTTCTAAAGGGATTTGGGTAACGTGCAGGACTTTCAGTTTTCCTGTGTTGCCCAAATTACCCTTTTTCCGAGTGTTTAAAGAATAGTCCTTTTTAGTTCCTACGTCGACAACGGAGTTTTCTTTAAATGAATTGCCAGAGGTCGTCAACAGTGCCGGGGGCGAGTCAGCTTATCCAGGGGAGGTGGGGTCATTTTCACAAGATTCCATCATAAAAAAAGAAGAGAGAAGAGTGATTTTTTGAAGTTTGATTTACCTGCTTGAGAACATTAAGGCATCACATGTTGGGAAGGAGATTTACACTCTCCACTACCGGCACAGTGAGAGTATACTTCACAGATGGTCCACTCCATACCCTACCCGAAGGATAGCATCAAAACAGATATAGAGGCACAGGTGTAAGCTGAACCCGCCTGTTAGGACTGAGACCAAGAAACTATGGAATCATCCTCCCCATATCTGTAATGACGGGCTTCCGGCCAAAAGCCGAGAGTCCTACCCCAAGCGTTGGATCCCCCTGGATTCCGAAGACCCAACACTTGAGAATAGTTCCGCCAAAAAGGTCCAAACCATCTTCGGGATGGCTGAGATCATCCAATACTCTCACATATAGCTTTGAGCACAAACACCTCCCAACCGTGACACCCTTCCCATTCATCAAAGCAGGCAGCAATACCGGATGTAGAAACATCCGCCCAAGTGGCAATAATAGATGTAGAAACATCCATGCCATAAAAAGCGAAGAAAAAAATAATAAACACACATATATATGTAAATATATACACATACATATGGGAAATTTTACTCATAGGGTTGGGACAGCAACATGAAGGAAAGTTTATAATATTAGGAGAAGGTTGAAGCCATATAAAGAGTTAGAAAAAGATGAAAGAGAGAAATTTAGATTCGAACTGGGGGAGCAATTTCCCCAAGTTCGAGAGCCCTCTTGCCCGTCACCAAGTTTCAGCACGGGAATGAAATGCCGTGCTGAAGCTCAATGACTTCATCAAGGCTTTCTCTCATTAAGAGGGTAGTGCTGTAGAAAGTTAGATCAGAATTAATTAGATGAAGAAACCACTGAAGAGAACAACCTAACCCGCGGACGGGAAAAGTGTTCCCAGAGAGGCACATGAACATACTTCAGACCATGTACTCCCTCTGCCAGCTATAGAAAGATGGAGTGTGGCGTATTCAGCAAAGATGGGCAAGACCGAAGTAAGGCTCTGGGTAGCGGCCTTCCCTCCGATGAACTTGCAGGGAGAGAACGACATCAGCATCTAAAGGAAGGAGTATCCACATGAGGACGAATCCCCTAAGGCAGAGGGTGGGTCGCTGCACTTGGAGAAGCGGAGGAGGCCACCCGCCTATGGGTTGTTCGGCATCAAAGGGGAGACCGTAAGAGAAGGTTTCTCCGATCTCGAGAAACGCCACGCTACAGAGTCCAAAACAGCAACACTCAAACTGTAAGGATAAAAGAATTTTTATACTGTATATATAAAAACATTACTTAAATGTTTAAATATATATAAAACACTAACAAAGAAGTAAAAACATAAGAAAAAGTCAAAGGCCAATAAAAAAAGTTTGGGGGAGAGAAATTAATGTCTAACCTCACCAAGCCAAAAGTAAAAAGTGACGAGACAACATGTACAGTATGTGTTAGCGGTGTAGCCAGCTAATACCCCTACTCCCCACTAACTAGCAGTATGGTAGTTACAGCTTGCTAAATCTTAAGGCTAATCTTCCAGCTTTGCCAAAGTATAATCCCTATAAAAACCAAAAGGGTTTGTACTTAAGTGTTAGAATAAATGGTAGTGTAGTAGTTTTAAAGCTAACCGTAATGGGCATAAACTTTGACTTAATTTATACTCCTATTGACTTAGGTTTCTGAGAAAAGTACTATCAAATTCCTCACTTGCTAGTCCATCAGCTACAGGTAGTAGTTTACTTGCTATGATGAATGGTACAACATAATCAAGTATTCTCCAATGGTTTGGTATCATATTAATAAAAAATGTTTCAGCTTTACATTTACAATACTGGCAATATCTATAAACTTTCTCTTTAGACTTGAAAAAAGTTTAACACCACAGTACCACTTACAAAAAGGAAGACCTGCTTAAAATTAGTTGTTCTTTTCCATAACGCATACTGTATTGATAATGCTTAACAAAAGCAGTTTTAAAGAGCATAAAGGGTAAAATAAAATTCTACTAACTGCATACTTCATATTGACCTTTCAGTATAAATATAACAACAATATTTGGATCACATAAAAAATAAAATGATGTTACGTACATTGAGATGAAATATGAGAAAATGATGCAGACCTCTGTGCCCCTGACAGCTGGAATGTGCATCAGATACCTTTTCCATAAACATAACTATGAAATAAAACTACCTCAATAATGAATAATAGAATAAACTCAGTTGTAGCATTAGTTACTCAATTTTGCTTCTTAGACCAGAAAATACAATGGACTGCACACTGCTCACAAGGTTAAGGTACAATATCTGACAAAATATAGTTTTGCATAAAAACGTATTCAATCCTGCAGTAACTCTACAATTCAATTGTGTAATATATTACAGTATCAACTTTATTCATGATGTGTAGATTTAGAAAAAAAATCATACTTAAATACAAAATGGGTAAACAATTACATATAACTGGCAATAATAACAAATAACATTTGATGCCAAGGTAATTTATTTAACAAAAAGGTAATATAATTTCAACTAAAGAAACAATGTAAGTTTGCACCTTAACATCTATACAGTACAGTACAGTATACCTATATCTGACATTTTGACAAGAACTAAAATATAATTTAGATGACCGACCTTTAAATCTTTATAATCTGTTGGCGAATAAAAAATTCTAAAACTTTTTTTTTTTTCAATTTCGGTAAAATATTTTGAATTCTTGCTAAATTCAGAAAACCACCAAAAAGAAAATATTTTTACATCACCTTACACCTTTTCAATATGAAGACTAATTGACTATGAACATTTGCGTCCTTTATACAGTAAAATAAATTCCATTTTAATAAAAACATTAAAGTGAAAAATAATATCTAATACCGAATGTGTACTCTCTGTTATGGTTTATTTTCAGGCATGTAACATGCACACAGCATAGTCATATGTAAAGATGGAGTTGAAAGTGGCTTTTGACTGGGAGGGCACAGTTGATCTTCCAGCTACTGCATCATTGGTCCCTTGACCAATCTGAGCCTTTTTACCAGTTTAAATAGAACAGCAAGATTTTAAAATTATTCCGCTCGTGATCATCTAAGAATAATTTAAAACAAGCACCTGAAAATTACTTACTTTCATACAAAATTACAGTAAATCCAATTTCACATATTAGCTTAAAAATTAATTTCCACATTGCTCTAGCTTTTTAGACACAATCACACAAGCATTGTATAGGATATTTGATCTACACTTTATTAAAAAAATAAAATGCATGATAGGTCAATATGTCTGCAGATTACTGTGCAGAAAGATGCAGCAGCTGACTTTCTTTGCTCCAACATTTCTCCTCCCAGCCTCACCACTATGTGACAGATGAACAGTAGTTTCATGCACCCAACAAACCTTCCTCCTCCTTTTTCATACTCTAAAACACTATGCCTAGTCGACTCAAAATTTATGGTCCAGGGCCGAAGCTGCAATACAAATTTTTCAACAATCACCACTAAGGTAACTTCAGTTCTGTTTTTTCTCTGGTTTTCCATCTGTTTTCCCCTCTGTGTCTAAGAAGAAGTAATTGCCAGAATTTTTTTGTTCATTATCTTTCTGACTACTATCCTTGTTTATCCTTGGTCTGAAGTTGTTAGGATCACGTCTGAAGGTGATACCCAGCATTTCCAAGAATTTATTCATTCCAGACACTAATGTCTGGGGAGCATTAGCAGTTGTTTTCACAGATGGAGAGCCTTCAAATACAATAACTCTGTCTGCTAAATAGGTGGCCATTATGAAGTCATGCTCTACAACAAATGCAGTCTTCTTGGCATGCATAATAAACCGTTTAATAACCTTTGCAGCAGCAAGGCGCTGCTCAGAATCTAGGTAGGCTGATGGTTCATCAATGAGATATACTTCAGCAGGTAAGCCCAAGCATATGGTTAGTGCTACACGTTGCAATTCACCTCCAGATAAATGCTGAACTTCTTGATCATAGAGTTCCTCAATCTTTAATGGTTTAATGACATCAGAAAGAAACTGGGGATGAACATATGCGTCACGTATCTTGTCATGTAGAAGCTGACGAACTGTGGTCTGGCTTTTAGGACTGATCTTCTGAGGTTTATAAGATATGTGCAGTTCAGGTAGCTCAGCCTTTCCTTCATCTGGCTCTAAACGACCTGCAAGCATCCTGATAAAAGTAGTCTTACCAGTTCCATTTTCTCCAAGTAACACCATTATTTCAGAATCAGTGAAGTTACCTCCATTCACAGTTAAAGTGAACTCACCCATTTTTTTTGTCATTTTTGGGTACTTGAACCGACACATTCTCTTAATTTCTTCTTCACTCAGTGTTTCAGATACTTTAAAAGTTAGAGACTCTTCTCTAAACCTCAAATTCTCAGTGGGAACAAAGCCATCCAAAAAAACATTAATACCTTCCCGAACTGAAAATGGGACAGTGACCACACCATATGCACCCGGCTGTCCATATAAGCAACAGATGAAATCTGACAGGTAATCCAAAACAGCTAGGTCATGCTCTACAACAACCACATAGTTGTCTGCCATAACCATAGAGCGAATTGCTCTTGAGGCATTGAGACGCTGCTTCACATCTAGGTAAGAGGATGGTTCATCATACATGTAGATATTGGCACACTGAATACAAACCATTGCAATTGCAAACCGCTGGAGTTCCCCTCCAGAAAGGTCTTCAATGTTGCGTCCAAGAACATTTCTCAAATCCAAAATATCTAACATTTCTTCAAAGTTGTCAAGGTCACTTTTCTTTTTGAGGAGGTCTTGCACTGAACCCTTGACAGCCTTGGGAAACTGATCTACATACTGAGGTTTTACAATAGCTTTCAAATCATCCTCTAAGATACGAGTGAAATAATTTTGCAATTCATTTCCTCGAAAATAGGCAAGAATTTCTGTCCAATCTGGGGGATCAGAATAACGTCCAAGATTTGGTTTGACTTTACCAGCAAGGATCTTCAAAGCTGTCGATTTTCCAATTCCATTTGTTCCAACAAGACCTAAAACTTCACCTCTTCTCGGTACTGGAAGACGATGTAATTTGAATGAATTCTTATTGTACCTGTGCACAGTTTCCTTCTCAAGATTGCTTGGCAAATTGATGATCATAATGGCTTCAAAAGGGCATTTCTTCACACAAATACCACACCCTATACAAAGCTCCTCACTTATTCCAGCCATACGATCATTAGGCGTCACTTCAATGCACAGTTTACCCATGCGTACTACTGGGCAGGATTTTTTACACTCCTGACGACATCGCTTAGGCTTGCACTTCTCTGAATTGACAATAGCAATCCTTGTCTGCTTATCAGTATCTTCTTGCTTCTTTCTTGGAGGCATTTTGACAATGATTTTGTCACTGAAAAAGATAAAATACTCATAAGTAATTTTGAATAAATTAAACCATGTTATAAATTATATGATGTATGTCAAAAGTAGAAGGATTCAAAGTATAATGCCATTAAAATCACAAATTGTGAATGTAATTTGTATTTTTCTTAGCCATATGATGTGTCTTTTAAGCAAAGCTGGATACAACTGTTAAAAAAATTAATGAGGCGGGAGTAGTTAACTAGTGGATAGAAGGTAAGACCTGCCCACCAGACAGGCCATTGAGCTTAAAGCTAGGAATTGCAGGGTGGTTGAGGTGGGAAGTGTTACTTAAAGAACTCCGGTTGGTAAAGTTAAGAAAAATGACAAATTCCGAGATAATTTGTATTTTTCCTAACCATACAAACCTTAGCTATTTACATTGGGTTTACTTTCGGCGTAGCTGAAATTGACAAGCCATTAGATTTTAACGAGGGTTTACTACCCCGCGCTAGTTAGCAGGGGTAGGGGGAGGGGTAGCTTGCTACCCCTCCCCTCCTCACACACCGGTGAAATGTCTCACTTCACTTAGAGGTATGACTTGACTTGGGGGACAGGGCTGGCGGGCAAATATGTGTAAATAGCTAAGGTTTGTATTGTTAGGAAAAATACAAATTATCTCCGAATTTGTCATTTTTTCCGTAACCGAAATACAAACCACGCTATTTACATTGGGTGACTAACCCCTTAGGAAGGGTGGAAAGTCCCCAGCCATACTGGCTTTAGCTTACCCGGGGACTCAGAATCCGAGTGAGTCGCACCCGAGAAAAGGAGTCCCTGCACCTCACAAGTTCCTTGCTCCGCAAGGAAACGTGTGGCCTACATAAGCTTGTGTGTGAAGGAAGAAAGTGTGACCCGTCCTAGGCAGTTGACCTGGAGTTCCAGAAGGAACTCTGGGTTAGGACGTTCCCAATACCACCTCGTCAGGGTATGGGGGACGCGACAGTATTGACTCAATACTCGGAACACAAGGAAGCATGGTTTACCTGCAGAGGTTTGAGGTCAGCTATGCAGAGACCAGGATGCTGCTTCCCCAGTAGAGGGGACAATGAAGAAAGAAGTAAGGGACAGACATACTTCTTTCGTTCATGCAGTCTAAAACCTGATAACAATGCCCTAAACCTTCTGCTACCTGTCCAAAAATGAGCCTGAGGTTAGACCAGCTGTTGTGTAGCCACCACAGAGCGATAGAAACGTATCGATACTCCTGTGGGTCACGTCCTGCAGGAAATGGGCTGCGAAGGTCATTAGACGCTTCCAGACTCCAGCTTGTAGCACCTGCGTCACAGAGTAGTTCTACTCGAAGGCGAGGGACGTTGCAATGTATCCGACATCGTGCTGTAGGGCGACGTGACAGGGGAGGGTCTGGATTCAGGTCGAGATGAATGCCCTTGAGTCCGAGCTGAAGAGGTATACTGGTGACTCTCCCGTGTCCTCTCTGTGCTCCCAAACCGGCTTGCACGTGAGGACAAACTGCAGCTGTTCTCAAAGATAACCCTTCGATTCCTTTACTGGCAAGAAGGAGAAGGTCTGGGTCATCTGATACAGAACAGAGACTCGAAATCTTGAAGGAGTCGAACCAAAGGTCCGGGACTCCAAGATTCTGAGTCCAGAAAACAACTCAGGAGCAAACCTGAATGTTGCCTTCCCCTATTCTCTTGAAAGGGCGGAGTCGTACAAGACCCTGAAGATTGCTTACACACTGGCCGAGGCCAGAGTGAGCAGGAGCACCGTCCCCCAAAACGGATTACGATCATAGGCCTGACGTCATGGTTCTTGAGAAGATCTCTTAAGGGACTAAAGAGTCCGGACCATGCTCCATGGAGGAGGTCTCACTCCGACTGGGGGCAGGTACGTTCGTAGCTTCGCATGAGCGAAGAAAGGTCCAGCGGTAAGGAAAAATTCTATTCCTTTCAGCCTGAAGGCCAGGGAAAGGCTGAGCGATAGGCTTCACTGCCGAGAGCGGAAAAGTTTCCTCCCGCCGAAAAGCAATAACTCCGTTATTGCTGGAGAAGAGGCCTCAAGGGAAGAGGTATCTCTCCCACGACACCAACCACAGAAGACTCTCCACTTCGCCTGGTAGACCCCTGCGGATGACTATCGCAGGTGACGCGACCTCCGCTCCGCGACTGTAGCGGGTTGTCTCTTCTTGAGGAGGCGGAGTAGTGTCTCCAGGCGTGAAGCCGAAGCGATGCAACGGCTCGTGAAAGATGTTGTAGTGTGGTTGTTTGAGTAGCCTGTGTCGTGGAAGAAGCTCTCCCGGGAGTTCCGTCAGGGGATGCAGAGGGTCCAGAAACCGTTCTGCGTATAGTCACAGAGGAGCTCTCAGGGCCATCGAAAGGTTGACAGACAACCTGGTCTTGTTGAGACCCCTTCTCAACAGACAACAATGGTGGGAAGACGCAGGCGTCGATGTTGTCCCACCGTCACCGGAAAGCATCTTGCCAAAGAGTCTTGGGGTCTGAGACTGGGGGGAAGAACAGCGGAAGCTTGAAGTTCCAGGCTGCCGTGATCAAGTCCCCCAGGCCAGGACTTGCTGGTTACTAGAGGCCAAAGACCCCCAGGTACTCTCTTTCTGTGAGGCGCTCAGATAGTCGGAGAGAACATTCCTCTGCCCGGAATGAGCGAGCCGACAGTGGTATTGAGAGGACTTCAGATCATCTCAGTATCTCTACTGCAAGATGCGAAAGTATGAAAATGCCCCTCCCTGCTGGTTGGAATACGCCAGTACCATGAAGTTGTCGCGCCCGGAGCGACTCGGCAGGATCTGTAGGATCTGTAGAGGGGCCTCTAAGCGGTGGTGCGTTAACAAAACGCTAGCGCGCAGGTGAAGAATCGCGCGGGCGCGTAGGCGATTGCCAACGCGAGAGAGACTAGTGATGGTTAGCGCGCATCGGGCTAACAGAAGGCGCGCAGGTGCATCGGGAAGGTGAGCGCTGAAGCAAGCTGTTAATCAGGCGATCTAGACGGTCAGAAAACCGTTGGAGCCCATTGGTGCGCGCAGATGTGCGCTGGCGATTGAAGAAAACTGGCGCACAGAAGGACAGAGGTAAAGGTGAGCGCTGGCGAGCAAGAGGAAGATCTACGGGAAGACTCAGCTACCGGAGATCGTGGTCCACAGCAGGCGAGCGCTAGATCGCTACTGATGGAGTTCAGGGGAACTGACATGCGTGGCAGATCGATGGCGATCGTTGACGAGTAGGAGATCGCTGACGAGCAGAAGGCAACGCGTGGAAGCCTGTGCGTAGAAGAAGGTTGCTGTGGCCTGATTGGTAACGTCTCTGCCTGGTGTTTCCCAGTCGGGGGTTCGAGTCCCGCTCAGACTCGTTAGTGCCATTAGTGTCTGCAACCTTACCATCCTT
>NC_090729.1:89248564-89306959 GCF_036898095.1 Palaemon carinicauda
CCCCTGAGGCTAGATCACCACGAGGACCATTTTACCGCGAGTGCCCCTTTTTCATTTTTTTTCATTTTTTTGCCAAGTCATTTTTCCGTAAGATATTGCCAAATAGTGTCGTAAAACTTTTGCTTTTTTAGTGTTGGAAAGTGTGTCTAGATGATCTGGCTACCCATGCGTGACTTTGTTTTTGTCAGATACGACGTAGTTAATGGTATATTGGGTATTTAACTGCAGTTGCCAATTTCTGTTTTTTTTTCAATATTTGTAAAAATTTACTACGTAGTAAGGAATTGCCGTATATTATTGATTTTTTGTTTTTTCATGTTTATGTGTTAGAAAGTGTGCCTTGATGGTTGGGCTAACACGTGCATGTTTTTTTTTTATCTGAGATGCCGCATATTAGAATGTTGGGCATTTTTCCGCGAGTGCCCCTTTTTATTTGTTTTGCATTTTTTTGCTTAGTCATGTTACCGTAAGGAATTGGCAAGTAGTGTCGCAAAACTTATATTTTTATAGTGTTGGAAAGTGTTTCTAGATGATCTGGCTACCCATGCCTATCTTTTTTTTAGCCAGATATAGCGTATATATAGGTATGTGTTCGATTTTCCTGTGATTGCCATTTTTTCGTTTTTTCCCATTTCTTTCAAAATTACTACGTACTAAGGAACTATCACAGAGTAATGATTCATTTAGATGTTTATTTGTCGGAAAATGTGCCTTGATGGTTTGCCTAGCACGTGGCTGAAATTTTTTTTCTGAAATGCGTATAATAAAATGTTGGCCATTTTTCCGCGAGTGCCCCTTTTTATTTGTTTTGCATTTTTTTACTTAGTCATGTTACCGTAAGGAATTGGCAAGAAGTGTCGCAAAACTTATATTTTTATAGTGTTGGAAAGTGTTTCTAGATGATCTGGCTACCCATGCCTATCTTTTTTTTTAGCCAGATATGGCGTATATATAGGTATGTGTTCGATTTTCCTGTGATTGCCATTTTTTCGTTTTTTCCCATTTCTTTCAAAATTACTACGTACTAAGGAACTATCACAGAGTAATGATTCATTTATATGTTTATTTGTCGGAAAATGTGCCTTGATGGTTTGCCTAGCACGTGGCTGAAATTTTTTTTTTCTGAAATGCCGTATATTAGAATGGCCATTTTTCCGCGAGTGCCCCTTTTTATTTGTTTTGCATTTTTTTGCTCAGTCATGTTACCGTAAGGAATTGGCAAGTAGTGTCGCAAAACTTATAATTTTATAGTGTTGGAAAGTGTTTCTAGATGATCTGGCTACCCATGCCTATCTTTTTCTTTAGCCAGATATGGCGTATATATAGGTATGTGTTCGATTTTCCTGTGATTGCCATTTTTTCGTTTTTTCCCATTTCTTTCAAAATTACTACGTACTAAGGAACTATCACAGAGTAATGATTCATTTAGATGTTTATTTGTCGGAAAATGTGCCTTGATGGTTTGCCTAGCACGTGGCTGAATTTTTTTTTTTTTTTTTCTGAAATACCGTATATTAGAATGTTAGCCATTTTTCCGCGAGTGCCCCTTTTTATTTGTTTTGCATTTTTTTGCTTAGTCATGTTACCGTAAGGAATTGGCAAGTAGTGTCGCAAAACTTATATTTTTATAGTGTTGGAAAGTGTTTCTAGATGATCTGGCTACCCATGCCTATCTTTTTTTTAGCCAGATATGGCGTATATATAGGTATGTGTTCGATTTTCCGGTGATTGCCATTTTTTCGTTTTTTCCCATTTCTCTCAAAATTACTACGTACTAAGGAACTATCACAGAGTAATGATTCATTTAGATGTTTATTTGTCGGAAAATGTGCCTTGATGGTTTGCCTAATACGTGGCTGAAATTTTTTTTTTCTGAAATGCTGTATATTAGAATGTTGGCCATTTTTCCGCGAGTGCCCCTTTCTATTTATTTTTCATTTTTTTGCTTAGTCATGTTACCGTAAGGAATTGGCAAGTAGTGTCGAAAAACTTGTATTTTTATAGTGTTGAAAAGTGTTTCTAGATGATCTGGCTACCCATGCCTATCTTTATTTTTAGCCAGATATGGCGTATATATAGGTATGTGTTCGATTTTCCTGTGATTGCCACTTTTTCGTTTTTTCCCATTTCTTTCAAAATTACTACGTAGCCTACTAAGGAACTATCACAGAGTAATGATTTATCTAGATGTTTATTTGTCGGAAAATTTTGTTTACTTCTTTTTTGAGTGAATATCATCAAATTTTTTTAGCTAAACTATTATATTGTTTTACATTTTTTTTTTTCGATTTTATTTCCCTTCAAAAAAAGATTTTTTGGGTCAGAATTTTAATTTTATAGTCGTAAAATAATCGACAATTATCCAGCAACCCACCATACAATTTAATGTATATCCAAGAATAATTAGATTAGTAAATAACACCTTGAAATTGACATACCCTTCCTACATTTCAAGTGGCAGATTAGGGAGTCTGAGTCAGTGTGGTTGGCGGCCATTTTGTGGACATATCCGAAACTTAAGTTGCCCTATCTATATATATTCTTGTTCCCTATAGAATTTGTGATATTTTGGTATATTTTTACGTGCATAAATATCATATTATATATTAAATATATGTATTTTTTTTACGAAATTTCTAAGTACTCACAAAATTTACTTTAGATATGGCCCCTGATATAAATGTAATTTACAAAATAATGAAGATTTTTTTACATATTTCTATTTTAGGATAACATATGTTTATTCCCTAAAAAAATTAGCCACTTCCTATTTCATTTGGGTACCCAAAAAAATTCATGAAATTTGGACAAATTTTTTTGGCCAAAAAAAGTTACCCTTTTTTTTCTCATTTCAGATCTTCACCTCCATGGGTCTGACTTCATCCAAAATACATCAAGATGTGTCCTAAACATTCAAGAATCAATTCCTAAAAGGATTTGTGTAGATATGTATAAACCTTTTTTTTATGAATTTTCATGTAAGGTCTTTTTTTCTACTTAATTTTTTAAAATATTTATAATAAATAGTTTTTATGCAGATGAGTAGTATTTATCTTTACAGTTGTTTTAAGCATTCATTGAAGTTTTTTTTTGGCAAAAGAAAAAAGGAGGTTACTGCAAAAACTGATTTTTCAAGAATTTTTTTTTGGCGTCGGGGTCGCGCGCGTCCGAGTATACCCTTAAAGGGGTGTCCGAGGAGCGTACCTATCCAGGGTTAATTTCCTCGATTATACCATCCTCCAGTTGTTTATCAAAAACTTCCTGGTACTTGTTAATGATACCCCTTTTTACCAAGATACTCGGTCTAATACCTTAAGTGAAACAAAATGATTAGATGGGACGCTGTCAATTTTATCTGTATACCAGGGCAATTCTACATGATAGAATCCATTATCAAAAGAGATCCCCTCTCTAAATCTGTCAATTTGTTCTTTATCAAAGGAGACCAATTCTTTTCACACTTTTTTATTCCCAAGGATTCAAGACTAAAAAGGTGTTCAAGTCCATAGTCTACCTCACTGTCTTCTAATATATGTTCTAATGGATTGAACTAGGATTTTAGAGGATCCATTATTAAATTTACCACGCTTTTTGTTTTAACATTCAGTGTTTCCTTATTAACTAAGGAGTCCATAACAGCTTTACTTTCTGCCTCATCCAAAAAGTTGAACACATTACCAACAGGAGCTACTCTATTATTTACGACTAAACAAGTTCCACCCAACATTTTAGTCCAAGTTACCGAAGGTAAAAACTGAATGATATCTATTCCTATTAACATGTCAACCTTCATACTTTCATGGTTTCTGTGGTCATAAAAAGTCTCATCCAATAAAGCAATATTATTTTCTTTAAGTTTATTTATTATTTGATTCATGCCAGGCACTTCAAAGTTTATATTAAGCGATTTGTCAACTAATAAAGGTATGAATTTTAAATTATTGTTTATATTTATTCCAGTGGACATTTGCTTGAAGCCCTTAGTTTCTTGCCCTATATATGTGCTTACATCACATTCCAAAGCATACAACGCCTCTACATCCTGACAAAGATCTTTAGCGGCAGATTCGGAAATATATGACCGCTGACTGCCAGTGTCAAACAGACGTCTGACTTTTCTAGCCCTTTTGCCATTTCTTAAATACAAAGTCATAGTAGGTAAAATCGGAGACGCATCAAAACTTCTTTGAGCAAAACATAAGCTTACGTTAGTTTTAGTAGATAGTTCGGCTTTATTCAAAGAAGGGCACAAAGGAGATATGTGCTCCTTCTTTCTACACTGCAGACATTCAAACCTTAACTTATTTTGTTTCCCGTAACATTCATTGTCTTCGTGCCCTGAACCAGCGCACCTAGTGCATAATGAAAGCTCCCTCAGTCTGGCCACTTTATCATTATAATGATTAAAGTTGACACATTTTCCCAAAGTATGGCCTTCAGTTGCACATAATTTACAAGTTAATTTAGTTACATTATTTGCAAATTTAAAATTTTTAATCGTACTTGCACCTACCTTATTTTCTTTAGGTTTAAATGAACTGCTAGGACTAAGTTTACTAGAGGTTTTAGTGAAGGTCTTTTTCCTATTGGAAACTGTTTTAGATAAAGTTTTGATGATTTCATTATAATTAGAAAGAATGTCAGATATATTAGGATAATTGGTGTCTAATTTGTGAACCAACTCTCTTTTTACTGGTATGGGGAGTTTATTAAATATTATATGACTCACAAATTTATGCCCAGAGGATCCCACTTCCAATAAATCAATATTATGTGCTTTCAATCCATGCAGATAGGATTTGATTTCGTTGAGGTAAACCTTCACCGACGAGAATTCTTGATCATATTCAGCACTTGGAGCAGCACTCAAAATGTTCTTAAAAGTCTCGTCAATAATGTAATTTACATCAAGGAATTCTTCTTTTAACATTTCAATTGCCAAGTGGTAGTTACGGTCAGAAATAGTCAAATGCTTAACTACCTTCAAGGCATAGCCCCTAAGGTTCCCATGTAAATATATTTGTTTGGCAGAATCAGACAGATTTTTTCTGGACCCAATGGCATTATTAAATTGATTAAGAAATGAATTGAAAGCAAATTTATCTTTCTCCTCACCACTAAAGATTCCACATTCTAAAGGATGTCATTCTAGACATCATTTCTAAAACTTTATCGGCAGATAAGTTGCCAGAAGCCCCACTTGACTCACTTATGTATTGTTCATATTGGTCGAGCTCTATACTAACCTGAATGCTATATTCTGCCTGACTATCTAACTCCTCATTATAATATTGTTCATTACTGTTCATTATTTCATGTGTCTCCAAAACATTATTAATTTCTTTATCAAAGTGTTTAACCTGCTCGATCTCTTTTTCGATAACAGTTATTTGAGTCTTACAAAAGGAAGAAGTTAATATATCATCACCATGAAGCTCCGATAGCTTCTTCAAGTAAATAGTTATTTTCCGTTTGTGTATTCCCCGCATCCTCCTCAAGGATGATATAACATTCATAGGGTCAACAAACTCTTCCTCTTTATCAGACATGATTACTTATATTTTTGGGCTCAGGCCATGTCGTCGTGATGGAAGTTCCTTCAAAGGTAGCTTCCAAGGTATATTTGACTACAGTGATATATCCCAGAGAATTTACCAAAGGTATCCAGAATTCTAACTCCTGGAGCGAATATCCCTTAAAATTTTACGAAGGGATATCGCGTAATATCAGAGGACGTATTCTTGACACGTCTCATGGCTATCTACACCCCCAATAGAGCTTTCACTATGAGGGGAAAGAGAGGCAAGAATAGGGTGAGTCGTTCCAGAGACATCGCTCTCGACGAGTTACTACTGCTCTGCAAATAGTGCGCCTGTCCGCCACCGTCATTCTTTCGCTTTTAGCTTCGATAGACCGTGTTTTTCCCAGTTCTCTCGCGCTATTTTGGAGTTTTTTTGGAGTATATGATGTCTTACCCAGCATCATCAGCTTCTGGAAAGTTAAGTAATATCTTTATCTTGTGTAAATGTAAGCTCTTGCCAGTTTTGCTTTTCGATTGAGATCGTAATTAACGTAACTAGAGCTGTTGCCAGCCGGATGGCGTCAGTGACGCGGTCGTTCTTTTGTTCATATAGTTAGCCAGAACGACCCTTTCCCGGCATTTATACGCTTTAATAACTTTAGCTATTTAGATATTTAGCTAGGGATTCTTATATTATATCTTTGTTGTCGTGAATTTGGCTATTCTGAACGAGCCTCACGAGTGCTAGGCTTCCTAGCCTAGGCACCTTCACACTTCATGCATGATATAACCTTCCTAGTAAAGTTGTATTGAAGCACAGGCATTATTTTACACTTGTATGATATTACTTAATTATGCTTTCCTCTTCCAAGCTAGTATACAGAGAGTTTCGGTGATCGATTCTCAATGCTCCTAGGCTACTAGCCTAGGGGCTTTAGTATACTTTCATACATGTCCCCATTGCTCTTGTATTGCCTTTTAAGGGGAGACTGACCCCTCCTATACCTTTTAAGTCGATACCAATCTCCTAGGAGATTTAAGAGCAATCCCCTTCCCTCTGATTAGCCTAGGCTATTCTCAGTTTTCTTTGCTGTGAACAGAGTTCTGGCAAAGATTTACTGAGACGTTCCATTTTCTTTCTCCTAACCACTGAGTCGGTTTTGAGTTTAGGACGGGACATCAGAGTATCAATCTGTGTTAGGCATCTCCCTGTCTTGGTGAAATGATTTCCCAGGTCAGGTTAAGCTGCTCTTTCAGGAGGCTAGACCTCCCTAGGCCATACTTGGGAGTTTTGTAAGACAATTCCCCCTTCCCTGGCCTAGCAGACAGTCCTGTGCTGGTAGACCCTAGACCGAAGAAAGGATTTCTTCATTGCCTAGGGTCTCTGGTACGAGATTCGGCTCTCCTGCGAGTCGGGGTCCTACGGACCTGGGGAAATGACTTCTCCTACCTGAGGTTACTTTACGAGACCAGAATCCTTTAGGTTGGGTAGTGCCTTCGGACATTACCTTACCTATAGGACACCTACCCCCTCCCCGCTATCCCTTTCGTGTTGATTGATCCAACACCCTCCTGGCCGTCGTTCTACATTGACCCTAGGGTTCTTGTAGGACTAGGCCGGCTGCCGGCGGGTATCCTCATATTCTTTAGAGTGTTCATCTGTCCTCCCTTGGACTGCCTTCCATTATCCCTCATGACTGGGAGATGGTTGGGTGGAAGCCTGAATTTAATTCTCCCTTCCACTTGAACCCTCCTTCTGGATATAGGTCGGCAAGACTGGTCCTCTGCCGCCGACTGCCTTGGGTCCCCTTGATGGAAGGATCCTCGGTTGCCGGCCGGCAGAGCCACCGCCGGCCGGCAGATCCATGAGACCGCCGGCGACCGGCAGAGCCGCCACTTCCGGCAGAGACCGCCGGCAGCAGGCAGATACTGCTGCCGGCAGCCGGCGGGGCTGTTGCCGGCCGGCAAAGCCGCCGCCGCCGCCACCGGCAGAACCTCCGGCAGTCTATCACTCAATGTTATGAAGACAATCCTTACCTTCAATAGCCCAGAATGGGCCGGCATGTGCCGGCCTGCCCGGCAGACGCCGGCAGGCCCAGCAGGTGCCGGCAGGCCTGACAAGTCTGACAACTTATTGCCAAACAGTCAGTGCTGTAGCCCAAAGTTTTTCCAACCTACAAGGTGCTTCATGGGCAGCCTATTGTGAGACCATCACATATAAGCGAGCGATTCTCTCTTCCTTTAATGGTTATGATCCATTATTGTCCTTAATCCCCATTATTGAAACTGGAAGATTGTGTTAAGATACACTTATATCATAGGATATCATCTTCCCCTAAAAATTCTCAAGAATTCTGCTTTCAATATTGGAGGTCATAGCAATTGGCTGGACAGGAAACACATGTAGGTGTCTTTCCTACTTATAGCTTACCCTATCCATGCTAATATAACATATTATATATGTTGAAATTTGAGAATTTCACCGAATACTAATAGACTTTTCCTTTCTTTACAGGAGGAGCATCCCGAGTGCGGGAATAGTTTTTGCCGGGTCCGCAGCAAGAACTTCTGCGGCCACGACATGTGCAGGGCCCATGCTCGCTGCGCTGTCACCAAGGGGGCTCTCAAGTATTGGGACCCGCAGGTATGTACCGTTTGTACTAACCTAGTAACAGAGGCTTTTGATGACCAAAAGTCAACTGAGTCAAGGGACGCAGCAAGGGAGAAGCTGCGTAAATGGGTCAGGGGTTTCCAGAAGAATACTTCTGGCCCATACCTTCCTAACGAAAGGATGAGGGCGAGTCTTTTCCCTAGGGCATCTTCGGATGCGGTTATTCCCCAGGCTCAACCTGAGATTCCCCTTGTTCAGATTCCGGTAGAATCTGAAGTTTCGGATGCCTTGGAGAACATCCAACTTGAGGACAACATGTCAGTTGTCTCAGAGGAGACTGGGAACAATCTCCTAGTGGAGGAGTTGGATCAGGCGGATGAAGTTCCACCTGAACCACAAACTGAGAAAGCCGATACGATTTCGGTGTCATCGGCCACAGGGAATGAGCCGGTGCCTTCTACTTCCTCCACTGCGCCCCAACTGGATTCGATTACGAGTACTTTGCACTCGTTGCTGTCCATGGTGCAAGACATGCAACAGAAATCGACCGAGAAGGAGGCCTCTTTCGGACCGAAATTCATCAACTGGTTGCGACACGTTTGGCTCCGAAGAAGCTAAACGTTAAGGATCTCCCTGCCTTCTCTGACGTTAACCCTTGGAGGTATGCAGAGCAAATGCCTATGTCGGGCGGGAAGATCTTCCTCTCGGATAAACTGGGTACTGTCCCAGTAGAGGAAATTGAATTCTGGCCCAGCAAAGGGGCCTACCCGGATTGCTACGTCCATCTCAGGACGGAACCCGCATCCAAAGAGGAGACAGAGCCCAAGGAAACGATTGTCCTTGAACTCTCTAAGGCTCAGGCCTTATTTACCACCACCTTAAAGGAGAGGGCCTTTACTAGCTCTAAGGTGCCGGCTCTCAGCAAGAAGCACCCGTCCTTCATTGCTGATCCTCAACGTGCCTTTCCCTTTATGGACAAAGGGCTCAATGCCGCCTTAAAGGCAGTCGAGGCAGGGAAACCGTTCCCTACACTGGAAGAGTGTAGACCCTTCTTCCTTGCCTTCCCATCAGACGATGCATACTGGAAGGATGTTCACAACACCTTCACAATCGGGAAGCTGGAGGCAGATATTGCCGGACGACAGTTCGGCGAAGACCTCCCCAAGCTGTTGGACATTCTCCTGCGTAGAGAGCAGGAGACAAAAGAACGCTTAGCCACTTCCTTGTCTCTACAGACTGGCCTGGAGACAATGGCAAGCATCCCAGATAAACCAGACATGTACATGGTCTTCGCCAAAGCCCATCTGGCGACGGTGACTAAAGACCTGTACAACTTTATTAAAGCCAGAAGGGCTTGCAGAGAGTTCGTGTTTGCCTCAGCTGCGGTGAGGCACGAACCAAGGAAGCTGATAGCTTCCAACATCTGGGGAAAAGACCTCTTCCCAAGTGAAGTGGTCAAAGAGGTCATGGACAAAGCCGCCACTGAAAACAGGAACCTCCTTTCCAAGTGGGGCTTGTCCACCAAAAGGAAATCTTCAGCTGACGAGGGTCCCCAGCCGAAGAATAGATCAAAACGACCTAGAGTGCCCTCTCGGCCTAAGCAGCAACAGCAGCTTTCCGCGGCCACGGTGCCCCAGATGGTGGCACAACCACCCACCACCTTTCAACTGGTGCCCCAAACCCTGGCGACTCAGTCACCAGTGTTCACCCCAGTGTTTGAAAGGCAGTCTACGACCTTTCGGCCGAAGTCTCAAGGATCCTTTCGAGGCTCCTCCAGACGCCCCTCCAGAGGTAGGGGCAACAGCGGTGGACGTGGCCAAGGAGGTAAATCCTCCTCCCAGCACTCAAAGTGAGATGCTACAGGTAGGAGGGAGACTCTTCTACTTCCGGGATCGTTGGACCTTCGATCCCTGGGCCCACAGCCTAATCAAGAATGGACTAGGGTGGAGTTGGAGCTCAACTCTACCAACCTTCCCTCAATTCTTCCAACACTCAACCCCCATATTGGAAGAATATGTTCAGGAACTCTTGAACAAAAGAGTTATACGGAAGGCGAAGTCTGTCAGATTCCAAGGAAGGCTATTTTGTGTTCCGAAGAAGGACTCGGAAAAGCTCAGAGTAATTCTGGACTTGTCACCACTCAACAAATTCATAGTGAACTACAAGTTCAAAATGCTGACGCTTCAAAACATCAGGACCCTGTTGCCCAAACGGGCATACACAGTCTCCATAGACATGACGGATGCGTACTGGCAGGTTCCGATCAGCCATCAAGTTTCCCCCTACCTGGGATTCAAACTACAAAGAAGACAGTATGTCTTCAGAGCCATGCCCTTCAGACTAAACATAGCTCCAAGGGTATTCACCAAGCTTGCGAATGCAGTCATTCATCAACTACGCCTAAAAGGAATCCAGGTGGTAGCCTACCTGGACGACTGGCTGGTGTGGGCAGCATCCGAAGAAGAATGCAGGCAAGCCTCCATGGAAGTGATCCAGTTCCTGGAACACTTGGGATTCAAGATCAATCGGGAAAAATCCCGACTGTCTCCAGCTCAGAGGTTTCAGTGGCTGGGCGTCTACTGGAACTTGCAGTCGCACTGCCTTTCCATTCCATCACAGAAACGGAAAGAGATAGCGGGATCTGTCAGAAGCCTTCTTCGATCCGCGAGGATATCAAGAAGGCAACAGGAGAGAGTGTTAGGGTCTCTCCAGTTCGCCTCAGTGACAGATCCAGTATTGAGAGCACAATTAAAAGATGCATCAGGAGTCTGGAGAAAATACGCATCAAACGCTCGAAGAGATCTAAAAAGACCGACAACAAATCGTCTGCGATCCCTACTCAAGCCATGGTCGGAGGCCAAGAACCTAAAGAACAGGGTTCCCTTACAACCATCTCCACCGTCAGTCACTGTTCACAGGGATGCCTCGAAAGACGGGTGGGGAGGTCACTCTCACCATCGGAAAGTCCAAGGAACGTGGTCTCCCCTCTTCAAAACCTTCCACATAAACTTCCTGGAAGCCATGGCAGTTTTTCTTTCCCTAAAGAAACTGAAACTCCGCTGCTCAATCCACATCCGTCTGGTTCTAGACAGCAAAGTCATAATGAGATGCCTAAATCGACAGGGCTCGAGATCGCCTCACATAAATCAAGTGATACTAGCCATCCTCCGCTTAGCGGAGAAGAAGAGATGGCACTTGTCAGCAGTCCACCTTCAAGGGTTCCGCAATGTGACAGCGGACGCTCTATCCAGAACCAAACCGATAGAGTCAGAATGGTCCCTAGACGCAAGGTCGTTCTCCTTCATCTTACGCAAAGTCCCAGGACTGCAGATAGACCTCTTCGCAACGAGCGACAACAAGAAGCTACCCCGGTATGTAGCCCCGTACAAGGATCCTCTAGCGGAAGCAATGGATGCAATGTCCATAGATTGGAACAGATGGTCCAAGATCTACCTATTCCCTCCAACCAACCTTCTGCTGAAAGTCCTCGACAAGCTGAGATCCTTTCGGGGGACGGCAGCAATAGTGGCTCACAAGTGGCCCAACAGCGTTTGGTTCCCCCTGGTAACGGAATTACGCCTGAAACTGATCCCGTTGCCGGACCCAGTTCTGACTCAGCAAGTGCAGAAATTGACTGTCACAGCTTCATCAGTGAAAACCCAGAACCTTCATCTCATGATTTTCTCGCCTTAGCGGTCAAGAAACGGTTTGGAATTTCTAGGGACAGTATCAACTTCCTAGAAGAATACAAGTCAAAGTCAACAAGAAGACAATATGAGTCTTCCTGGAAAAAATGGGTGGCCTTTGTCAAGGCAAAGAAACCTAAGGAGATTTCTACGGACTTCTGTTTGTCCTTCTTCATCCATCTTCAGGAACAAGGTTTAGCAGCCAATAAGATTACTACATGTAAATCCGCACTTGCCAGACCAATACTTTATGCCTTCCAGGTAGTCTTTTCCAACGAAATCTTCAACAAGATCCCTAAAGCCTGCGCAAAACTTCAACCCGCAGCTCCTCCTAAGCCCATTTCATGGTCTTTGGACAAAGTTCTTCATTTAGCATCAACCCTGAATAATGAGGATTGCTCTCTGAAAGACTTGACTCAGAAGGTGATATTCTTATTTGCACTAGCCTCGGGAGCCAGAGTTAGCGAAATACTGGCCTTCTCGAGGGATGACGGTCACATTCAGTTCACAGACAATGGAGATCTGAACCTCTTTCCGGACCCGACGTTTCTCGCCAAGAACGAGCTGCCCACTAAAAGGTGGGGTCCCTTGAGAATCTGCCCTCTGAAGGAAGAAGCATCCCTCTGCCCAGTGGAATGCCTAAAGGTCTATCTTCGTAGAACTTCAGACTTTAAGGGAGGTCAGCTTTTCAGGGGAGAGACTTCCGGTTCAACGTTATCCTTGAAACAGATTAGGGTGAAAATCACCTACTTCATTCGCAGAGCGGATCCAGACAGTACACCCGCAGGTCATGATCCGAGGAAGGTTGCCTCGTCTCTGAATTTCTTCCAAACGATGTCGTTTGAAAGTCTTCGTGCGCTATACTGTATGGAAATCCTCGAGGGTTTTCTTCAAGCACCACGCAAAGCAATTACAAGAAATTAAGTTTCATGTGGTGGCGGCGGGCAGTGTGATAAAACCCGCTGCTTGATTACTGCGAAGAACAGTGCACTATTAGGGACTTATAGTGAAGGGTGTACACGATAGACTTGTAAGACATATCGTGTTGAGTTTTGTGTTTAAGTGATAACACTATAGACTGTTCTCCCTACACAGGTGACATTAAGCATAATAAACTGACACAAGTGTATATGCAGAGTGTTTTTAGTAACAACAGATTGTAGAGCAAAACTGCATGTTTCCCTTGAGTGGCTAATGTTTTCCTTTTCAGGCAAACCCCTTTTTATCCTGTTATTACTGTTTATGCTTGTATGTAGAATTATTCAACATACATTGTAATTGTTTACAACCATGACTTCTATTTTGTAATAAACAATAGAACGAATATTTGCGTCTCGTTCGCCCCAAATATTTATTCAAATATTTATTTAAATATTTATTTAAATGCATAAGTCAGAGCATCTTTGACTCTTTTGATATTTAAGTCAATACCATAACTAAGATTCATGGTGTTCCAGGCAAACAGGTAAGATCTTGTTGTACTAGACTGTTCATTTTACTGTTTAAAGTGTTCCTACACATATATAAACCTGTCCGTCTCTTCACCACAGACCCGGGATCTACAGTAATCTGCCCAAGCCAATTCCATCCTAGTACAGACTATGCTTTACGTATATGTTGACACTAATATACAATCCTCGGGTTTTTTCCTCGAGTCTACCCAGACTCTTCCCTGTAGGGGGCAGGAAGCACTGACATATTTTATGATCAGCTGATCGATGTATAACGGTAACATCAAGTGTCTCTAGGTCTAAAGACCAAAGAGGAAAGATTTAGCTCAAGATGAACGGCCCTATTGGAAATCCACAGATACATTAATGCTCTGGTACACTTCCAGCACGACGACATGGCCTGAGCCCAAAAAACGGATTTTGAGCGTAGCGAAAAATCTATTTTTGGGTGAGGTAGCCATGTCGTCCTGATGGACCCACCCTCCTTTGGGACAAAAGGATAATGAATCCCTCCCTATAGTACTGTATCTGCAACACCTACAAAGCTACAAAGAATGACGGTGGCGCCTCGCGGTGGCGGACAGGCCCACTATTTGCAGAGCAGTAGTGACTCGTCAAGAGCGATGTCTCTGGAACGACTCACCCTATTCTTGCCTCTCTTTCCCCTCATAGTGAAAGCTCTATTGGGGGTGTAGATAGCCATGAGACGTGTCAAGAATACGTCCTCTGATATCACGTGATATCCCTTCGTAAAATTTTAAGAGATATTCGCTCCAGGAGTTAGAATTCTGGATACCTTTGGTAAATTCTCTGGGATATATCACTGTAGTCAAATATACCTAGGAAGCTACCTTTGAAGGAACTTCCATCAGGACGACATGGCTACCTCACCCAAAAATAGATTTAATATCAATAGCCTGCAAATATTTAAAAGATAACAGCCCACCTAAAGTTATCGATGCTTAAGGGTTACCGAGTATATTATATACGAATATGAAATAAATTATAATACATATTATATGTTACTAATTACGTCGCACGAGTTCCATATTAGTTACCATTCGAAATACCGAGCGACAGTTAGCCAGTTAGCCGTTTCTATAAAATCACTTATTTAACCGAACGATAAACACATCGAATTCACCTCCGAAATATTATATGGAATGCATGGACAATTTTGGAATTATGTTGGAATTTATTTTAATTTCAACCTTACTTATATTTAATGAACAAAACAATCACTCAACAACCAAAACAACTTCCATCAAATAGTAGAACCACTAATAAAACTTTGTGACATTGCCCTACATTACCCTTTTCCCTAAACATGTCCTAAGATACAGAATAATATAGATCATTTATCACAAAGGTTGACGTGTTCCAAAATTGTCGTTGTCTTGGAGTTGGAACGTTTAGTTTTGTTCGGAGTTAAATTCCTAAGAAAATGCCGGCCTTTCCACTAAGTACTTTTTATTGGAACTGTTCGCCGTGGCTGTGGTAACCTCGGAGGTAATTTACTTCTTACCTTTGACAGGTACATATTACGCACGCGCGAACTTAAGGCCTATTAGGCAATTACTAATTTAAGTCATTTTATTCATAAGTTTAATTTTATTATTCATTTTACTTATCATTAACGCTAATAGTTACTATACTAAGTAGCATTAAGTTATTTACTTTTAATTTATTAAGAAAAATAGGTAAAGCTTCGAGTCAAGCTAACGACCAAACGGCTATTCCCCATAGTCGGACACAAATATCAATCCTTTCCGATTGAATTAACTAATTTAACGTTAACTGTATTCCTTATAAGGAAACTCTTACCTCTATAATTTATTTTTGGTTTTTAACAATAATGAGGGAGGTCACAGCAATTGCCTGGACAGGAAACACAGATATGTGTCTTTCCTATTTTTTTTCTAGCTTACTATCCTAAGCTATAATGATAATAGTAAGTTCTATTATCAATGCATGAGATTGATTTATCAGTGTGATAAATTACCCCATACTCATTTCACTTTTTCTTTCCTTACAGGAGGAGTCCAAGAACTTTTGTGGTCACAACATGTGCAGGTCTCATGACCCCTGCTCCATCGCAACTGAAAATTATATTTTCATAATAAAAATAGCTTTAGTCTCTGACGTCCGGCAGAAATTCAAAAACTTGAGGTAATTGTAAATACAGTAGCCAGGTGTACACTAGCGCCCTTACGGGAGTTATACAGAACCATTCCATCCTTCACCAGATCTTCCATGCCCATAGGTCTCTAGAGGGGAGGAGGGTGGGATTAAAAGTTATATAACCAGCGGGTAAGTACTGTATGTTCAAAAATTTATTTTATTATGAAAATATCATTTTTAAACATTAAACTTACCCGCTGGTTATATAAAAATAGCTGATTCACACCCTTGGTGGAGGGTTAGAGACAGCAACATTGTTGGAATATTACTTAAGAGTTAATTACTGTAAAAACAAGCTTAAGGGTTCATACCTGTTAAGGAAGTTGACTTTAATGATTCTCTGCCTCATTATGTCTGCTATCCTTATGAGATCCAGCGGTCCACCCAGGGGGCTGAAGATCTCTAGGAGCTGTCAAACGGGTAAATAACCTCTATGCTGACAGGACCTCAACTCATACCCGTGTTCCAGGCGCTCTCAAGGAACAAAATGACCACCTGACTAAATCAAAGATTGCAGAAGATTGTCGACCAATCTCCACATACAACCATAAAAATATATAAAAGTTCCAAGAGAAGAAAAAGGGTACTAGGGATTAGGGGAACGTAGTGGTAGATCCTTCACCTACTACTGCACTCGCTGCTACGAATGGTCCTAAAGTGTAGCAGTCCTCATAAAGAGTCTGGACACGTTTCAATTAATGCGAGGCGAATAAAGATTTACTCCTCCAAAAGGTTGTATCCATGATGCTTTGCAGAGAACGATTTTGTTTAAAAGCTACAGAAGTTGCCACAGCTCTAATTTCATGAGTCTTTACTTTCAGCAGCTTAAGGTCTGCCTCACCAGAGTGTGAGTGGGCCTCTCTAATTAAAAGTCTTATAAAAAATGATAGGCCGTTTTTAGACATAGGCTTTCTGACTGTGCACCAAAGAGCTTCTGAATTGCCTCTTAAATCTTTAGTTCTGTCCAGATAGAACTTCAGTGCTCTAACAGGACACAGGACTTTCTCAAACTCTTCACCAACCATATTAAAGAGATTAGCAATCACGAAAGATTTAGGCCATGGATGAGAAGGACGTTCGTTTTTGGCCAGGAATCCAAGTTGCAAGGAGCATATGGCTTTTCCGTTTCTTGCTAAAAGCATGAACTTCACTGACTCTCTTAGCTGTTACCAGACTTACTAAGAAAAGAGTCTTCAAAGTCAGATCTTTAAAAGAAGCCGAATGTAAAGGCTCGAATCTGTCACTCATGCGGAATTTTAAAACAACATCTAAATTCCAGGCTGGTGATTCTTGTTGATGCTTCTTAGAAGTCTCAAAAGACCTGAGAAGATCTTGAAGGTCTTTATTATTTGAGAGATCTAAATTCTCGTGTCTGAAGACAGCTGCCAGCATACTCCTGTACCCCTTGATGGTCGAGGAGGAAAATTTGTGCTTTCTTCTAAGGTCTAAGAAGAAATCGGCAATTTGTGTTACAGAGGTACTGGATGAAGAAACTGATTTAGCTCTACACCATTCTCTAAAAACCTCACACTTGGACTGATAAACCTTGATGGTAGAAGTCCTCCTTGGTCTAGCGATAGCCGTAGCTGCCTCCTTCGAAAATCCTCTAGCTCTTGCGAGTTTTTCGATAGTCTGAAGGCAGTCAGACGTAGAGCTTGGAGGTTTAGATGGTTTCTTGCCAAGTGAGGTTGTTTGAGAAGATCTAGTCTAAATGGCAGGCTTTTTGGAACGTCCACCATCCATTCCACTACCTCTGTGAACCACCCTCTTGACGGCCAGAAGGCGCCACTAAAGTCAACCTGGTTCCCTCGTGAGACACGAACTTTTGTAACACCTTGTACAGCACTTTGAATGGTGGGAACGCGTACACATCCAGGTGAGACCAATCCATCAGGAATGTGTCTATGTGTGTCGCTTCGAGGTCCAGAACTGGCAAGCAATATGTCTCCAGCCTTTTCATTTTTGAGGTAGCGAACAGGTCTATGAGTGGACGACCCCAAATCTGCCAAAGTTTCTCGCATACATCCAGATGCAACGTCCACTCCGTGGGTAGAACCTGATTCCTCCTGCTGAGACTGTCTGCCATCACATACTTCTCTCCTTGTATGAATCTTGTAAACAAGGTTACCTTTCTTTCTTTTGCCCACACGAGAAGAGTCCTTGCTATTTCGTAAAGTGACCTCAAGTGAGTCCCGCCTTGTTTGGCTATGTATGCCAATGCTGTGGTGTTGTTGGCATTGACTTGCACTACTTTGTTTAACACTAACTTCTCGAAACCTTCGAGAGGCTAAAGGACTGCCAACAGCTCCTTTTGATTGATGTGGAGGCTCCCCTGTTCTTTTGTCCACAGACCTGAGATCTCTGACTTTCCCAGTGTTGCTCCCCACCCCGAGTCCGAGGTGTCGGAAAACAACACAAGGTCTGGGCTCTTTTGCTCCATCGAGAGACCTTCCTGAAGTCTGCTTAGGTTGTTCCACCACTAGAGGCACTTTCTTATTGGTTCCGTAAGGGGAATGCTTTCCGTGTCGAGGCTGTCCTCTTTGTTCCAATGGAAATTGAGATGGAATTGAAGAGGCCGTAGGTTTAGTCCTCCAGAGAAACAAACTGTTCTAGTGAAGAGAGAGTTCCCAGGAGACTCATCCACTCTCTTACTGAACAGACGTTTTTCTTTAGAAAAGCACAAAGTTTTAGGGGAGCTAGCTGTATCCTTGAAGGTGACGGAAAAGCCTGAAAAGCCAGACTCCGTATCTCCATTCCTTAATAGAGAATCTTCTGGGATGGAATCAATTGGGACTTCTCTGAGTTCACAAGAAGTCCTAGCTCATCTGACAGACTCAATGTCAGACGCAGATCCTCCAGACAGCGATTGAAAGAGGGAGCTCTTAGGAACCAATCGTCCAGGTACGAGGAGGCTCTGATGCCTCTTGAATGGAGCATACTCGCCACATTCAACATGATCTTCGTGAAGACTAGAGGGGCAGTGCTGAGGCCGAAACTCAAGGCCCGAAACTGGAAGACCTCCTTCCTGTACATGAACCTCAGGTAACGCTTGAAACTTGGATGGATCGGGACATGAAAGTAAGCGTCCTGGAGGTCTAACAAGACCATCCAGTCAGGGCGACTGGATGGTCTTGTTACTGCTGCAAGCACAGTCTTCTGAGTCTCCATAGAGAACTTTGTCTCTAAACGTAGTCGTTGAGGATACTTACGTCCAGGACTGGTCTCCATCCCCCGAGTTCTTGGGAACCAGGAATAAACGGTTGTAAAACCCTGCTGATTTCAAGTCTCGCACCCTCTCTATTGCCTTCTTTTCTAGTAAGAGAGACATTTGAAGATGCATAACCTGCCTCTTCGACTCCTCCTTGTATTTGGGAGAGAGATCCACAGGGTCTAAAACAAACGGAGGTTTCATAATGAACGGGATCTTGTAACCCTCCTTTAAAACACGAACAGACCAAGGGTCCGCTCCCCTTCTCTTCCAGGCTTGCCAGAAGTTGTTTAGCCTGGCCCCCACTTCTGTCTGAAGGCGAAAGCAGTCAGACTTTCCTTCGGCCAGACCTAGAACCCCTCCTTCTAGACCTTCTCCCATCGGGCCTGAAGCTACCCCTACTGACGGACTTTCCACGAAATGGCTGTGATACGTGAGGAAAGGAAGTATCTTCCTTCGGTCTACGGCTGGTGAAGGAAGTTGGAAGAACCTTCCTTGCCGTCTTGGAGACTAAGTCGTGAGTAGCCTTCTGGGTCAAGGCGGCAGCAACTTCTTTTACTAGCTCCTGAGGGAACAGAGAAGGTGAAAGCGGTGCGAACTGTAATTCTGACCTCTGGAATGGAGTGACCCCCATAGAAAGAAAAGAGCACATAGTTGCTCTTTTCTTAATGACCCCGGCTGTGAACAGGGCTGCTAACTCATTCGAGCCATCTCTAAATGCTTTATCCATACACGACATTACATGTATAAAGTTACCAGTGTAAGGATCCTTCTGTGCAGAAACTTTCTTCCCCAAGGATCCCAGAGTCCAATCAAGAAAGTTGAACACTTCGAATGCTCTGTTGATACCTTTGAGGAGATGATCAAACTCGGACATCGGCCATAAGATCTTAGTCCTTCTCATGGCCAAACGACGAGGAGAGTCTACTAGACTTGAGAAGTCGCCTTGGGCAGAGGCAGGAACTCCTAAACCGAGAACTTCTCCTGTCTCGTACCATACACTAGACTTGGAAGCTAATCTGGCCGGGGGAAAAGCGAAGCCTGTCTTGCCTAGGTCTTTTTTAAATTACATATAAACACCCATTAACTTTAATGCTCTCTTTGAAGAACGAGAGAGTACCATCTAGTTAAAAGCAATGTTCTCGCTGTTTTTCCTAAGGTAAACTCTGAAGGTGGTGAACGTGGGGCTACGGGAGCAAAATGATCCGGGAATAACTCCGTAAAGACCAACATAATATCTTTTCAAGGTCAACAGAGTGTTGAGGTGTCTTATTCTCTTCTTCCTCTGAGACAACATCCAAGAGTTCATCCGGAGAAAAATGATCATCCGGTTCTTCCTCCGTAAGCACTCAAACCGCCATAGCAGTATCTTTTTCAGAAAGTTGTCGCTCGCGAACATGAGAATCAGCACTGCGGTGCGCGCGATCAAGACGTTCGGTATGGCTGAGGTCCCCATGACGTTCGCTAATCTTGCCCTCAACAGCATCTGACTGACGTTGGGCGTCACGGTTTGCTTGACGTTCGACGTCATGTGCCTGTCGCTCGACGTCACATTTAGCTTGACGCTCGGCGTCACGCTTAGTCGCCTGGGGATCGTCGCCGCGCTTGGAAGGTTGACGCTTGATGTCACGCTTGGTAGCTTGACGTTTGATATCAAGAGAAGCAGGAACTCGATGAGATACAGAAGCATTATCACGCTGTTCAACGTCATGATCGGAATCTTAACGAACCACATTTTTGCTAACAGCAGGCTGATAAGACTGCATAAAGGATGAGAGCTGCTGCTTCATGTCTTGCAGCATAGTCCAATTAGGATCAACATGCAGTGACACAGGTGAAGAAACTTCGATCGCGAACTCACCTTCCTCATCGCTTACATAACGCTCCAAGTTTTCAGAAGCTGGAAACCAGTCTGACGGAAGCGGCGGTGCATGTACCGTAACACCAGACTCAGGAACAAGATCCGTATCAGTCTGAACTAAACCTTTGTCAACTTCTGACATCCTATTAGGACGTTTCGCAGGAGAACCTTCGACAGACGAATGAAAACCCTCTGCACTGTCCCAATGGCTACAGCCAGGCGCTTGCGGTGACGGATCGCGTCACTGAACCACTACATCTGCTTCCCTCTTACCTCTTAAGAGGTCTGGAAGCATGACGCCAGCCCTAGCTGTGCGTAGCGTTATCCGAAGATGAAGATAACAAACTAACCTCACCTTTCCCATGGTGAGGGTGAGCATCCTGCGATACGACAACATGTACGCTCGAGGGGACGTCTGCGCGAGCGATAACGCTGCCCGTTCCCTTTCGCCGCTTGACATTATTTCTCCCAGGCTCGAGCAGACGCACCCTCCACACCACTGAACACATTAATTGCACCTTTTGGGCTTAGGCAATGTCGTCCTCATGGAAGGTTCCTTCAGTAGCTTCCTAAGGGTATATATGACTACAGCAGATATTCCCAGAGAATTAAACTAAAGGTTTCCCAGAATTCTAACTTCTGGCGCCAGAACCCATAAGGTTTCCCTTTAGGATATCGTATAATAACAGGGGATATATATTTGACACGCCACATAGCTATATGCACCCCCCATTGAGTTTACGCTTCGAGAGGGAAGTTGGTAGAAAGTTATGGGAGGAGCTGTTACAAAGTTCTCCTCCTCCGTTACTGTTATGGTACTCGGATGACGTCATAAACGACGCCATCTTGGCTGACATCATAACTGCGCGCCTTCGCCATTCCTTCTCTAGTAGCGTCTATGACCAGGTGTTTTTCCCAGTTGTTCGCTATTATCTACCAGCATGTCGCAATCATCAGGCTCTTCTGCCCCTGGAAAGTTGAGTACCATATTCTTATATTGTATAAATCAGCTCTGGCCGTAAAGTAACGCCTTTTTATCTTTAAATACTGTTGCCTACCGGAGGCGTCCCTGACGCTGTTGTTCGCTTCGCATGGTTTATTTAGTTAGCCAGAACAACTATCCCGGTTTCATAACTAATTATCAGTATTAGTTATTTAGTCTTCATTGCTAGGAATTAATTATATTATGCCGATAGTATTCTTTAATTTCGGAGAGTGTAGGTAGCCGAATTTACGACGGTAGAGTTGCTAGCCCATACCCTAGGCTCGATAGCCTAGGCGTTTTAGTTTGCTTTCATGCATGATATAATAAGTGTTCCTAGTGTTAATCTATTAAATGAAGATATTAGGCATTTATACATATGATTCAGTGATTGCACATGGTTTTTTCTCCTTCTAGAAAGTATACAAGGGGTTTTGATGATCTTGGTAGTCCATTCCCTTGCCCCTAACCTACGGCTTAGGGGCTTTTGTATACTTTCATACCTCCCCGGTTACCTTTACACTAAGGTAATCTCTCCTCCCTCTGAAGTAGCCTACGCTACGTCCTAGCCCTCCTTACCTTGAATGTATTCAAGTGAGGTTAGGCTAGGATTTTCTTTCCCTGACCAGAGCCATAGTTCATTAGCTTTGCGTTAAGGTCAGAACCTCAGAGTATCAGTCGTTTGCCCCCAGCCACCCCTTTTAGGTGAATGAACTCTCCTTTTGGGTCTGTGCTGGACGGTAAAAGGGTGGGGGGGCCCTTTGCCCTTCCCCCTAGGCCACACCTGGTAGGGTTACGACCCTCCCTCCCTGTGGCCTAGCGACTTGTCCTAAGCCTGCCTTCTTCAGGCTAGGGGAGTTGCTCCCAGTAGCCTGGGTTAGGCAGGCTCTGGGATTCTGTTTCTTTATAGTTTGGGACAGCACGACCATGCCGTTCTTTTACTGTACTAACCCACCCTAGGCTGGAGAATGAACTCTACCTATACTTGCGATGGTGCCGGTACTGAAACAGAACCCCCTTTAGGGTGTTGGGGAAGGCTCACACCAACCCCCATACTCCTTCACAGGACCCTTTTCCCCTCCCCCTCTGTCCTTTGGTGATGGCCTAGCCATCGCACCTCTGTCCACCGTTCTACAACTCGACCGAGCGCCGGCGGGTTGTGGGGTCGGCCCGGTCCTCTCGCCTGCTACTCCGAACTGCTAAGCTTCCCGCATATAGTTGAACTATGGGATAGCGTAACGATAGGTCGGTCTGCCGGCGGAGACCTCCCTGCTATCTTAGAGTGTTCTTCGGTCTTCCCTTGGACCGCCACCCGCAACCCTAGCTGACTGCCGGGTTAGTTGCAGCTGGATGGAAGCCTGATCATACAATTCCTTCCATTTGAACCCTCCTTCTCGAGAAAGGCGAGGTTAGGGTAGTGAGCTGCCGCCCTTCCCTCTCCCTTCCTCTATACTTTCTCACTCTCTCAATCAAGTGCCGGTCCACTGTCGCACAACTCTACCGGCAACAGCCGACAACGTAGCCTAGGTCTCCTCTCAGTCTCATAGATCGATGTCAGGGTTGGAGTACCTACAGCCGGTTGTCTGCCGGCTGCCGGCGGCCGCCGACATGTCGGCGATCTGCCATCAATTCCCGAGGTTGTCTCCCTTTCCCCGCCACATAGACTGATGGCTGGAAGGAGTTACCCTCAATCGGAAACTCGCCGGCGCCCGGTGTGCCTCCGAAGCTGCCGGCTCCACCTAATTCATATTACGACAGTGGACTGTCACCTTACTCTAACCCTGCCAGCAGTGCGCCGACAGTGTCTGTTACATGGCTGTATACGATAGCCAGTACATCTGTGGTATAGTACATACCCTAGACAGAAAACTGTGGTGTATAGTTATGCAATAGATATTTTCTAGCATACTCTGTGCATCCATGCGCAGTCCCTTGCCGGGACCTATTCGAATTGGGAATAATTATTTCCCCTTTTCACTATGCTGAATGAACTCAGCTCTCTCCCTTTCACCACTGCTAATACCCCGGAGGAAGTACTAGCTGGGCTACTCTATCCCTACTCGATAGCTTCCCCACTTAGGGCTTACTCGAACGAAAGCCCTAGAGTTAGTAGTGGTGTAAGGTCACGGCAATTGGCTGGGCGGGATTCACAAGTATGTGTTTTTCCTGCTTCATTTCCAGCTTACCTATCCCAAGCTTACACTTGGAAAGGAATCTTATACTGTAATTGAGATTACTTTAAGACTAATCTAATATTACTTTAAGTCCATCATTATAGACTTCCAAATACTCATGTACTCCTTTCTTCTTTACAGGAGGAGTACATCTGGTGTGAGAGCGCCTTTTGCAGGGTTCGGCGCCGTGACTTCTACGGCCACCTGGCGTGCAAACCCACGCCAGCTGCTCCGTTACCCAAGGATCTCTGAGATATTGGGACCCGCAGGTTTGCACAGTCTGCAAGGACCTGCTCAAGGAGGCGTTCGGGGCTCCCCAGTCTGCGGAGTCTAGGGACATCGCTCGTGAGAAACTATGCAAGTGGGTGCGTGGTTTCCAGAAGAACGCCACGGGGCCCTATCTCTCCAGTGAGAAGATGAGAGCTTTGCTCTTCCCTAAGGCATCTGCAGATGCCATCATCCCCAAACCGGAGATCCCCTGTGTCCAACTGACGGTTGACCCAGATGTTTCGGACGCACTACAGGACATCCACCTCGATGATGATGAGAGGATGTCAGAGGTGTCGGATACCACCAAGAGGACCCTGATGGCCGAGGGTCGAGAAGAAGAACCTACAGAGGCTCCTGACTCCTTAGAAGAAGGCGCCCCTGCACCCTCTAACGCTTCCGTAGTCATCTCGGAAGCAGTCCCCTTTACATCGTCCACTCCTATGCCCGCAAGAGCGGACGAATCCGTGGACAATTTTCTAGCCATGATCGCGGTCCTCGAGGAGAGGCTCCGCAAGAGGGATGAGGATTTCAAAAAGGAAATCCTCTGTTTGACGAAGCAACCTCAGAGGAAGATCAACGTGAAGGACCTTCCATCCTGCTCTGTGATGAACCCATGGAGGCATGCCGAGCACATGCCTATCACTAGTTGCAGGATCTTCGTGAATGACAAGCTAGGCGCTGTCCCCCTTGAAGAGGAGGAATTCTGGCCTAGCTTCAAGGCCTATCTGGACTGCTACATTCGCCTCAAGTCCGATCCCGTTTCCAAGGAGGAAACCGAGCCTAAAGAGATCATTGTGTTTGACCATGCAAAGGCTCAATCTCTGCTAGCCGGTTGTCTGAAAGACAAGGGCCACACCAACTCCACAATGCCGGCCCTGAGCAAGAAACACCCGTCTTTTCTTGCTCCTACCACCAAGGTCTTCCCCTTCGCGGAGAAGTCCCTCCTAGCAGTGCTGAAGGCAGTGGAGGAAGGGAAACCCTGCCCTACATTGGAGGAATGTAGGCCCCTCTCCCTCGCCCTACCCCCCGACGACAAGAACTGGAAAGATATCCAGTTAACTTTCTCTGTGGGAAAGTTGGAAGCCGACATCGCTGGACGTCAGTTCAGTGAGAACCTCCCCAAGCTCTCCGAATATCTTCTTCGTCGGGAGCAGGACAAGAAAGAGAGGCTGGCCGCCTCCCTCTCCCTCCAGGTGCAAATGGAGACAATGGCTGGGGAACAACTGACCCCAGGGTTCTACATGGTCTTGGCCAAGACCCACCTCGCTATCCTGACGAAGAACTTTTATAGCTTCATCAGGGCATGGAGAGCCTACAGAGAGTTCGTGTTTGTGAATGCCACCGTAAAACACGAACCAAGGAAGCTGATTTCCTCCAATATTTGGGGGAAAGATCTCTTTCCCCATGACCTCGTGAAAGAGATCGTTGACAGGGCCGCCACGGAGAACCGGAATCTTCTCCAAAGTGGGGCATGTCAGGCAAGAGGAAATCTTCTCAGGATGAGGGCCCCCAACCGAAGAAGAAATCCAACAAGATCCAACAAGCCAAGACCTCAGCAGCGTAAGGCTAAACGTCAGCTTCCGGCAACCGCTGCTCCCAAGTTGGTGGCTCGGCCCTAACAAACCTTCCAACTGGTACCCCAGCCAGTGGTGACTCAGTCACCAGCCTTCACGCCCGCCTACGAGAGGCAGTCGACTACCTTTCGTCCCAGAGGTAGAGGCGCCGGCAGAGACTCCTCTCGACGTCCCTCCAGAGGGAGAGGAGGAAAGGGAGCAAACGCAAGGCAGTAAACCCTCGGGCAACCAGAAGCAATGAGATGCTTCCGGTGGGAGGAAGACTCTGCCTTTTCCAGGATCGTTGGACCTTTGATCCCTGGGCTCATGAAGCTCGCAGAGACGATCGTTCAACAACTACGCTTACAAGGCGTCCAGGTGATGGCTTACCTGGACGATTGGCTGATGTGGGCAGCATCAGAAGAATGCCTGCAAGCTTCCACAAAGGTGATCCATATCTTGGACTATTTGGGCTTCAAGATCAACACCAAAAAGTCTCGACTTTCTCCAGCTCAGAAGTTCCAATGGCTAGGAATCCATTGGGACCTTCAGTCACACCGTCTTTCCATTCCACTAAAGAAGAGAAATGAAATAGCAAGATCTGTCAAGAGACTCCGAAATCCAAAAGGATTTCAAGACGACAACAGGAACGGGTGCTCGGCTCCCTTCAGTTTGCTTGAGTGACAGACCCAGTGCTAAGAGCACAGCTAAAAGATACATCGGGAGTCTGGAGAAGATATGCATCAAACATTCAAAGAGATCTCAAGAGACCTCTACCGACCCGGCTACGATCACTCCTCAAGCCGTGGTCGGAGGCAAAAAACCTGAAAAGGTTGGTACCTCTTCAATTAATGCCTCCCTCAGTCGTTATCCATACGGACGCATCGCTTGAAGGATGGGGGGGTCACTCCCATCAACGTCAAGTTCAAGAAACATGGTCTCCCCTATTCAAGACGTTTCACATCAACATCTTGGAGGCCATGGCAATCCTTCTCACCCTGAAGAGGCTGTCCCCACGTCCCCCAGTCCACATTCGACTGACCCTGGACAGCGACGTCGTGGTCAGATGTCTCAACTGTGAGGACTCAAGATCGCCCCAACTCAACCAAGTGTTGCTGCCCATCTTCCGTCTGGCAGAGAAGAAAAGATGGCACCTTTCAGCAGTTCACCTGCAAGGATTCCGCAACGTGACAGCGGATGCTCTATCCAGGACAGCCACGATAGAGTCGGAATGGTCCCTAGACGCAGACTCATTCTCCTTCATCTCCCAAGAAGTCCCAGAACTGCAGATCGACCTCTTCACAACGAGCGACAACAAACAATTTCCTCGCAACGTGGCCCCATACGAGGAACCCCGAGCGGAACAGATGGACCAAGATTTATCTGTTCCCTCCACCCAACCTTCTGCTAAAAGTCCTCACCAAGCTGAGATCTTTCCAAGGAATAGCGGCCCTAGTGGCCCCCAAGTGGCCCCGGAGCAACTGGTTCCCATTGATCCTGGAGTTACAACCCAAGCTAATTCCCCTGCCGGACCCAATTCTAACCCAACAAGTTCGGAAGTCGACTGTCTTCGCTTCATCAAAGAAAACCCGAGACCTTCATCTCATGATTTTCTCTCCCTAGCCGTCAAAAAGAGGTTGGGGATCTCGAAGAAAAGCTTAGACTTCTTAGAGGAATATAAAACAAAATCTACCAGAAGGCAATACGAGTCATCTTGGAAGAAATGGGTAGCCTTTGTCAAGGCTAGAAATCCTAAAGAAATATCAATGGATTTCTGTTTGTCCTTCTTCATTCACCTTCATGGACAAGGCTTGGCAGCCAACACAATTTCCACCTGCAAATCGGCCCTGACAAGACCCTTACTATATGCCTTCCAAATTGACCTGTCTAGTGAAATTTTCAACAAGTTGCCGAAGGCATGTGCTAGACTCAGACCAGCACCCCGTCCAAGACCAATCTCCTGGTCTCTTGACAGGGTGCTCCATTTTGCCTCAAATTTGGACCATGAAACTTGCCCTCTGAAAGATTTGACTCAAAAAGGGATTTTCTTATTTGCTCAAGCCTCAGGGGCTAGAGTCAGTGAAATTGTGGCATTATCAAAGGAAGAAGGCCAGATCCAGTTCGCAGAAACAGGCGAGCTCACCCTCTTTCCTGACCCAACGTTTCTCGCCAAGAATGAGCTACCCACCAAAAGGTGGGGTCCCTGGAGAATCTGCCCTCTGAAGGAGGATATCTCCCTGTGCCCAGTGGAGAGCCTAATGGTCTATTTTCGAAGAACCTCGGACTTCGGTGGAGGACAGCTCTTTAAAGGGGACACATCAGGTTCTGATTTGTCACTCAAACAACTAAGGGCGAAGATCACCTACTTTATTCGCAGAGCGGATCCTGACAGCACACCCGCAGGTCACGATCCCAGGAAAGTCGCCTCATCCCTGAATTTCTTCCAGTCAATGGACTTCGAAAGTCTTCGCTCATTCACGGGCTAGAAGTCTTAAAGAGTGTTCTTCAAACTTAATGCGAAGTAGTTGCACGAATTGAAACGCTTCGTGGTAGCTGCAGGTAGTGTGTTGAAACCTGCTATTTGGTGCTGTGATGCACAGTGAGTTATTCGGGACTCTAACTCTAAGGGTGTCTGCGTTGACCCTAGTGCGCAACATAGTGAAAATAGTGCCACCGAGTGACACTACAGACTGTTCTTATACTAAGGTAAAGTCACATAGACTAAAACACTTGTGCCACGTGTTCCAAACATGAAGTGTATATAACACATTCTAGAAAGACTTTATAATTCCTACGGAATTAACGTGTGATGGCAAATTTTCCTTTTCAGATACCACATCTATTTCTATTAATGTCCTAAGTCTATGTAACTGATTTGCATTCAATTACAATTTATATTTATTACTTTTATGTTTGCTAATTCTTATTTATGCCCAAATAAAAGAATTTACTATACTCATGCGTCTTATTACGCCCTAATATTGTAATAAAATAATGTTTGAGAGTTTTAATATTCCTCTATAATTTGTAAATATATCTGAACAAGGAAATACTATTGTTACTTCATTTATACAAACTCATCTAGACTAAGGTAATTTGTACTTACCTTATCTTCTACCTTCCTCTGGGACCGGCGGGTACTTCTTGATGCTGGGTGAGTTTCTTTATCAAGTAACTTCGAGACTTTCCATAAGTCCAATAGGACTCATCCCTGCCAGGGGTCCAGGAAGGGGTAACATAACACATGTTTATCTGGGGTGACATATACCGGTAATATCACAAGGTCTCTGTGGTCATTAGACCAAAGGAATGTTGTCTAGAAGTCAAAGGCACTACTAAAAGGGAAAAATCCACGATACAATAATTCTCTGCTACACTTCCATCAGGACGACATGGCCTAAGCCAAAAAACAGATTTTGAGCGAAGCGAAAAATCTATTTTTGGGTGAGATAGCCATGTCGTCCTGATGGACCCGCCCTTTTCTCTATTTTAGGCCTTGGCAGGCCCCCTCCCAATCTTATTGTATCATGGGGGCTGGCCTCGACGCCAGAAGGAATGGAGAAGGCGCGCGGTTATGACGTCAGCCAAGATGGAGTCGTTTATGACGTCATCCGAGTACCATAACAGTAATGGAGGAGGAGAACTTTGTAACGGCTCCTCCCATAACTTGCCACCAACTTCCCTCTCAAAGCGTAAACGCTATGTGGGGTGCAGATAGCTATGTGGTGTGTCAAGCATACGTCCCCTGTTATTATACGATATCCTAAAGGGAAACCTTATGGGTACTCGTGCCAGAAGTTAGAATTCTGTGAAACCTTTAGTTTAATTCTCTGGGAATATCTACTGTTGTCATATATACCCTAAGGAAGCTACTGAAGGAACCTTCCATCAGGACGACATGGCTATCTCACCCAAAAATAATTTTTCGCTTCGCTCAAAATCCATTTTTTACACTAACACTTTTTAACTGGTTCACGTCGGACATGAGCTGGTTTCTGTCCACCGCAAGAGATTCTACCCTTACTCCAAGGGCTTGAATCGTGATCATCATATCTTTAAGTGTAGGTTCAGATGAAACAGTATTGGGATCTGAAACTACCACTACAGGGGAAGGATTAGGTTCAATGATACGGGAAGTGGATAATTCTCTAGATCGAGAAGAACTACGCCTAACTCTGTCTCTCTTTAATTTACGAGAGTAGCGGTCAAAAGCCAGCCATTCACTCTCTGACAATGAAATACATTCTTCACATCGATCCCCCAATTCACAAATTTTACCTCTACATTTAGAGCAAATTGAATGGGGATCTACAGCGGCTTTAAGAAGCCGAGTCTTACACCCTTTCACACACTTCCTATATGAAAGAGAAGGGTCGGCCATATTGAAAAGTTAAACAGAGAGATCAAAAACAAGCAAGGGTCAAAATAATCCAAGTAATCCAAATCAATAAGTATTCAAGAGAATCCGAAAGCAAAATCCAACAAGCGAAAGCCAATAACCAAAAACAATGTACATCACCAAGATAACTGTCCAAAATCCAAGGTAGTTAGCAAGTGAATTCCAAACGATGTTGCCAGCAGTGGCGGCAGAGAAGATCTGGTGAAGTATGGAATGGTCCTGTATAACTCCCGTGAGGGCGCTAGTGTACACCTGGCTACGCTATCTGCGATTGCCGCGAGTTTTTTAATTTCTGCCGGATGTTAGAGACTAAAGCTATTTTTATATAACCAGCGGGTAAGTTTAATATTTAAAACCCTGAGATACTGGGACCCCAAGGATTGCAACATCTGCTCGGCCTTGATGACCGAGGGTTTCGGCGATCCCAAGACGACGGAGTTGAGGGATACTGCGAGGGAAACGCTTCAGAGGTGGGTAAGAGGATTCCAGAAGAACTCTCCGGGACCTTACCTACCAAGCGAGTCTATCAGAAGCTAATATGATGATAGGATGTTTCTATTAACCATAATGATTACCTGGAACATAGATGAAGAATTGTTAGTAATTATTTCTCAGCTGTCCTCATCTGAAGTTGTCAATTTTTCTTGGTGGGATTTAATGATACGTTAGTATTCTTAAAATACACTTTAATAAATCTTGTGACTACATTGCTCTATGACGGTCAACTCCTAAGTGTGTGTGGAGCGTCATACACAATCTGACAAAACCAAAACATTGCTAAACAAAAGAGCATCGCTCTCAAAAGACTTAAATCCTACTCCAGTACAAAACTATAAAGAATTACATCATATCTTTGAGGTAATCAATAAATGTTTGAATCCTAATACCAAAATAAATCATTACACTTATGTACAAAGCATAACATGTTTTATTCATGCAACATGATGCAGTGTTGCCCAATACCTGTAACACTTGAAATAATATAGTACATTATTACAATAATACATAACAGTCTCCTCCCTCTTAACTTGACATTGTAAAAATCTTTATAAATCTAATCTCTCAGGGGGCTTTCCTCTGTTAATCCTATTAGGAAGCACTTTAACCTCATCTTGTACTGGTACATGAATTGGTTCTGAATCTACATTTGATGTTGGAGCATCTTGGTTAATATTTGACTCATTTGATCTAACTACTTTTTTAAGTTTCTCATCTCTAACATTCACATGCTCTACTGTATTTCTTTTTAATGGCTGTAATTGATCAAAATGACGTTTTACAACATTATCACCAACACGAACATCATAATGTAAATTTAATATCTCTCTTACAATCTCTCTTGGTACCTATTTCTCTGGAGTGTTGTACGATCTTACCATGACATCAGATAAAGGTAAAAAATGTCTTATATTAGGAAGCTTTACTACTTGTTTATACCCTTTACATTCTAAATCACTTTGCAAACTTGGTTACAACAAATCTAACTTACACCTTATCCTCCTCCCCATCAACAAATTTGAGGGTGTCACGCCTGTTGTGCTGTGCGGCGTTGTTCTATAAGACAATAAAAACTTTGATACATGCAAAAATATGTTACACTTCATATTGTGTTTAAACGTTTGGACAAATCTTTCAGCCTCTCCATTAGTAGATGGATGATATGTTGCTGAAAATGTATGCTTTATACCATTGACATTACAAAATTCTTTAAACTTTTGTGAGGTAAATTGTGGACCATTATCTGTAACAATTCTTTCTGAAATACCATGTGTAGAAAAGATTTGCATTAACTCTTTTATTGTGGCGTAAGACGTTGTTGTCTTCATTGGGATAATTTCTGGCCACTTACTGTAAGCATCTACTACTATCAAAAACAAGTAATTTAAAAAAGGACCTGCAAAATCTATATGCACTCTTTGCCATGGATACCTGGGTAACTACCACGGGTGCATTCTAACAAATTGAGGATTGTTCTGTTGCATAACACAATTCCTACAATTCTTTATATAAGATTCCTCATCTTTATCTACACCTGGCCACCATACATAAGTTCTGGCAATTGACTTTGATCTTACAATACCTTGGTGATCAGCATGTATTTCAGACAAAACCTTATTTCTCAGTGAATTATGAATAACTACCCTTGAACCTCTCATCACTATTCCTTGTGTTATACTCAGTTCATACCATATATCCTTATACGGTTTACAGTTTTCTTCTTTTCCACATAAGTCCCTACCTGTCATTAAACTCTCTAAAACCTTACTAAGTACTGGGTCTCTCTTGGTACTGTGTGCTACATCTTTTGCAGTTATGGGTACATCATATACAGAAATTAACAAAACACTGTCATCATACTCCTCTGGAGCTTTGTCTACGGGTAATCTGTATAAAGCATCTGAATTACCCATGTTAGATGTTGGACGGTATTCTATATCATAGTGGTGTGCGGCTAACGTAATTGCCCAACGTTGTAGTCTTGCAGCTACCAACGTAGGTAAACTTGCTTTTGGACCCAATATTGCTAATAAAGGTTTATGATCTGTAACAAGTGTGAGCTTTTTCCTACCATAAAGATACATATGGAATTTTTTAACTCCATAAACTAATGCTAAACCTTCCTTTTCTATTTGAAAGTAATTCCTTTCTGCCTTGTTCAATACTCTAGAAGTGAATGCAATTGGTTTTTCTGTTCCATCTGGCATTACATGAGATAATACTGCACCTAAACCTATGTTTGATGCATCACATACTAATTTAACTAGTAAATCCATTTGATAATGTACTAAGAATGTAGGTGATGCTATTTCCTGTTTGATTCTTTCAAAAGATTTCTGACACTCTTTTGTCCACTTCCATTCTACCCCCTTATTCAACAGATTATACAATGGATGTGCAATTGTAGACAAATTCTGAATGAAATTCCCATAAAATGTTACTAAACCTAGAAATGATTGTAATTCCTTAACATTTTCTGGCACTTTTGTTGATTGTACAGCTTTAATCTTCTCTTTAGTTTTGTGAATACCCTTGTCATTTATTACAAAACCTAAGTATTCCACTGAATCAACTTCTAAAATACATTTGCTCTTATCTACTCTAATATTATGTTCCTTCAACTTCTTCAGAACTGTTCGCAATCTTTCTCTATGTTCTCTTGTGTCTTTACCAGTAATTAAAATATCATCTATAAAAATGAATACTCCTTGCATTCCTGAAAAAATCTTATCCATAGTTTGTTGCGATATAGGTGGATTACTTGCTACTCCATAAGGTAATCTCTTTGGTCTAAACAAACCTAAGGATGTATTTACTGTACATAATTCTTGTGAAGTTTCATCCATGGGAAGCTGTTGAAATGCTTGTCTTAAATCTAATTTAGAAAAAACACTGCATCCTGACATAGTTGCAAACATGTCTTTCGGCTTTGGTAAGGGATGTTGAGCTACTTGCAGTTGTGGATTTAACGTTACTTTGTAATCTCCACATAACCTAACCTGTCCACTTTCCTTCACAATAGGAACTAATGGTGTAGCCCAATCTGAATATGTAACCTTTTCCCAGGAACCTTCATTTTCTAATCTCCTGATTTCTGTTTCAACTGCACTTTTCAATGCATACGGTACTGGTCTCGGAGCACAAAATCTAGGAGAACTGTCAGGTATCAAAACTAAAATTGCCTTTGCGTTCTTTACTGTACCTTCTTTATCTTCAAATACATCTTGAAACTCTGATATGATATTATCCATAGATATTTCATTTTTGTGTTCATCTTGTCTACCTGTAACCTTCAAAATACTAGGCCAATCTAACTTCAAATACTGTAGCTAATCTAAACCTAGCAGAGTTTGTCCATTACCTTTAACTACTGTTAATGGCATTCTCTCTAATTTCTGTTCTTTGTACTGTACTTCTATGTTCGAAGCACCTATTACCTGAATATCAAAACCATTATAACCTTTCAAAACTCTATTTGTACCTTCTAATGACAAATTAGGAATGCTTCTAGCCGTTTTCTCAGACATAATTGATACATCGGCTGCTGTGTCAACTTGCATCAAAATTGGTTTACCATTTATGATTACTTTTACCATGACATGTTTCTTTGCACCTTTGTTGACGGAATTAATGCGAAACGCAAAATCAGTTTCTGACCTAACCTGATTATCATGAACATTTTCCGCATTATTCTCTTGACCAATAGTATCAACTGTAGCATTTATTTTCTTTGCGTACTGTTTAGGGAATCTACAAGCAGTTGCAAAATGACCCATCCTTCTGCAATTCTGGCATGTATGTCCAGTAGCAGGGCATTTCTTTGCTTCGTATGCAAGATGATCAGTTTTACCACACCTATAACACTTGAGTTTTTCCTGTTGTTTCTGTGTATAAGCCTGATTCTGATATTTATGAACATTAGTGTTAGGCACTTTTCTATGACTAGGCTTTGACATATTCCTTCTCTGATTCTCATTGGTTTTCCACTTAGAACCTACTGTATTAATTTTAGAATTTTCCATTCTATTGCTTGTAGAACTACCTATTATGTTACTTTGCCTATTTGATGTTTCTAAAGCTCTGCCTGTTATCTATACCTTTTGTAATGTTAAATCTTTATCTTGCAATAATTTCTTTCTTAGCTCTTGTGATGTGCAATGTGCAATCACTTGATCTATGATAACATTTTCTAACTCTAGAAATTCACATAAAACAGCTAAATTCTTTAGTCTAGTCACAAATGCATCTAAACTTTCATTTTCTTTCTGATAAGCCTGCGCTGTAAACTGGTATCTTTCATAATATTTATTGACCTGAGGAGCAAAATATGTGGTAAGAGCCTTAATTGCAGCTTCACTTGTGTCATCTGTAAGCTGCAAAGTCTTAAACACTTCCCAAACTTCCCTACCTGCTGTATGAAGTAATAATGCCTTCTTTTGGGCATCCTTCATGTTTCCTAATGCTTCTAAATAAATCCTAAATTCCTCACACCACTGTTGCCATCGTGTTGCAACAGAATTGAGCTCAGCTATGATGCTAAATCGTTCAGGATGTTCAATGTCAAAAGGCATTTTGAGTCTTACCTTATTACCTACAATAGGTTACTGTTCTGCAGTCACTTTGTATTCTACCTGTTTTGAATCCTACCCAACTTCACAATATACTTGATACTTGATTTTTCTTTTGTTTGCTTGCTATGATGAAATTCCTCTGTTCTGCTGCATGTAAAAACGGATTTTGAGCGAAGCGAAAAATCTATTTTTGGGTGAGATTGCAATGTCGTCCTGATAGAAGGTTCCTTCAGTAGCTTCCTAAGGGTATATATGACTACAGTAGATATTCCCAGAGAATTGAACTAAAGGTTTCACAGAATTCTAACTTCTGGCACGAGTACCCATAAGGTTTCCCTTTAGGATATTGTATAATAACAAGGGACGTATGCTTGACACGCCAATAGCTATCTACACCCCACATAGCGTTTACGCTTCGAGGGGGGTAGTGTGGCAAGTTATGGGAGGAGCCGTTACTAAATTCTCCTCCTTCGTTACTGTTACGGTATTCGGCGACGTCAACATCCGGTCGCCATGTTGGCCGCCATCTTGGTTGACGTTACCGTTGCGCGCCATCCTCATTCCTTCTGGCGTTTATGCCAGCCTCCATGATACAATAAGATTGGGAGGGGCCTGTCAAGGCCGGAATAGAGAACAAGGGCGGGTCCATCAGGACGACATGGCTTGAGCCCAAAAATAGATTTTTCGCGTCGCTCAATATCCATTTTTTGGGCTCAAGCCATGACGTCCTGATGGAATGTTCCTTTCGGTAGCTTCCTTGGGTATATTAACTACAAGGATATTCCCAGAGAATTAAGCCACAGGTTATCACAGAATTCTTACTTCTGGTGCGAGTATCCTAAAGGTTTCCCTTTAAGACATCGTATATCAACAGGGGACGCATGTATTAACACGCCACATAGCTATCTGCACCCCATATAGAGTTAACACTTCGATATGGAAAGGTGGAGAATAACTGGGGAGCCGTTCCACAGTTACACTCGTCCGTGGCTACTTTTGGTACTCGAAACGTAAACAAACGGGCGCCATTGCTAAATGACGTCACGTCCGTCCTCATCCTTCTGCTTGTAGCTACCTTGCTTAGACGGATTTCCCCTTGTGCGATTTTCATCAACTTGCATCGCCGTTATGTCTCTACCTTCAGCCTCGCCTTCTTCTGGAAAGTTGAGTACCAGGTCCCAGTATTGTTTAAATAAGCTCTGGCCGTAAAGTAACTTATACTTTTCGTAATATTTCGTGTTTTGTGGCGGAGCTGTGCTACTACCGGACACGCCATTTTATGGCGTCGCTGTTCTCTTGCATGCCTTATTTAGCTAGTCAGAACAGCTTTTTCCGGCCTCTTAACTAATTGATATTGTTAGTTCTTTAGTCTTCATAGCTAGGAACTTCATATATCGTGTTTTAACGCTCTATTATCCGGTCATCGCTTGACCCCATACTAGATTGCTAGCTTAGCCCCTAGGCTAGATTGCCTAGCACTTGTGTTCATGCATGATATATTCCAGTGATCCTAGGTTAAGTTATGAAGATAGTGGCATTATTTATCATACTGTTAACTGTGATGCAAGTGTTTTTCGCCTTCAGGGACCATATAGGGGACCGGTTTGATTGCGTACCTTTCTAACCTAACCTAAATGTAGGAACCCCTATATGCTCTCTACATCCCCTGCCTACGGGCATTCCCTCTGCGTGGCCATGCTTCCCCTTCTTATAGGGGAATCTTGTCCACAATCAGAGTATTTATCGCTTCTCTGTCTACCTTAAGGGAATGATCCCCCCTTAGGGTTGCGACCGAGAAAGAGGAACGGCGCTGTCCTTCCTCAGTTGCTTATGGTTAGGTTACTTACCCTTCCATGCAACTTGCGATGTGTCTTTCAGCCTACCTAGCATGGGAATTAACACTCCTTATCTAGGTTAGGCCTTGTGGGGGGGCTAGTTCTGTACTTTTATAGTTTGAGACGGTACTCTTGCACCGTTCTCATTCTGGTTACCTACCCTAGGCTAGGGAGCGTCCTCCCTTTCCTTGGTGGCCGTTCTTGTACAGAGCCTCCCCTATGGAAGACCCCTCTTCTTCTCCCTCCCCACCTATCCCTTTGGTGTAGGCTAGCCCATACATAGGCTGGCATATACACATCTGTCCCTAGTCCTACAACTCCTCCCTTGGGTGGGGTGATAGGGCTATCTTGATCTCCTGTTGAGCAGGCTGCTCTGGTACACATAGCCTACCCTTCATAGCGTTCTATGGGGGTAGCCACTGGCAGCGATTTGTCCAACAGGGGGTTTCCCCTCTTGAGTGTACTCTAACCCTCCCTTGGGTTACCCTGGCACCCGGCCGGCTGCCGGCCCCCTGCCATTGGATGCTAGGAGGATCTACTCCTATCATGGGTACACTCTCTCTGGAGGGATGCCGGAGGGGTATGTGGTCTTACCCCTCCAATCCCTCCTTATCTGTCTCTCTATCTACCCTGGTGCTGGTCCCTTGCCGCCTCTACTGCCGGCGATATCGCCCTACCCTTTGGTGACTCTCTCTCATAAGATACCCTCCCTCCTCTAAGTCGTCAGCCTTCCGTGTGCCGGGGGGCTGCCGCCTTCCGTCGGCATACAACCGATAACCCACCCCTCCCTTACCTAGTTTCGGTTGTCCGACCTTCGGGCCGGCCTCCGGCATGCCGGCATTGATTGCCGGCGGTCTGGGTATACTACCATATACTTCATTATCTTATGAACTGATCACCAAGCCGTCAGCCTTCGGCTGCCGGAGCCTCCGCCTCCCGCCGGTGTTCCTCCGCTATCCCGGCGGTCGCCGAGTTGGTATTATGCTTAGATTCTCAATGTGTCTGCCTTAACCCTGGATAGGTACGCTCCTCGGACACCCCTTTAAGGGTATACTCGGACGCGAACGACCCCGACGCCAAAAAAAATTCTTGAAAAATCAGTTTTTGCAGTAACCTCCTTTTTTCTTTTGCCAAAAAAAACTTCAATGAATGCTTAAAACAACTGTAAAGATAAATACTACTCATCTGCAGAAAAACTATTTATTATAAATATTTTAAAAAATTAAGTAGAAAAAAAAAGACCTGACATAAAAATTCATAAAAAAAAAGTTTATACATATATACACAAATCCTTTTAGGAATTGATTCTTGAATGTTTAGGACACATCTTGATGTATTTTGGATGAAGTCAGACCCATGGAGGTGAAGATCTGAAATGAGAAAAAAAGGGTAACTTTTTTTGGCCAAAAGAATTTGTCCAAATTTCATGAATTTTTTTGGGTACCCAAATGAAATAGGAAGTGGCTAATTTTTTTAGGGAATAAACATATGTTATCCTAAAATAGAAATATGTAAAAAAATCTTCATTATTTTGTAAATTACATTTATATCAGGGGCCATATCTAAAGGTAATTTTTTGAGTACTTAGAAATTTCGTAAAAAAATACATATATTTAATATATAATATGATATTTATGCAGGTAAAAATATACCAAAATATCACAAATTCTATAGGGAACAAGAATATATATAGATAGGGCAGCTTACGCTTCGGATATGTCCACAAAATGGCCGCCAACCACACTGACTCAGACTCCCTAATCTGCCACTTGAAATGTAGGAAGGGTATGTCAATTTCAAGGTGTTATTTACTAATCTAATTATTATTGGATATGCATAAAAATTGTATGGTGGGTTGCTGGATAATTGTCGATTATTTTACGACTATAAAATTAAAATTCTGACCCAAAAAATTTTTTTTGAAGGGAAATAAAATCGAAAAAAAAAAATGTAAAACAATATAATATTTTAGCTAAAAAAATTTGATGATATTCAATCAAAAAAAAAAAGTAAACAAAATTTTCCGACAAATAAACATCTAGAGGAATCATTACTCTGTGATAGTTCCTTAGTACGTAGTAATTTTGAAAGAATTGGGAAAAACGAAAAAAATGGCAATCACCGGAAAATCGAACACATACCTATATATACGCCATATCTGGCTAAAAAAAAGATAGGCATGGGTAGCCAGATCATCTAGAAACACTTTCCAACACTATAAAAATATAAGTTTTGCGACACTACTTGCCAATTCCTTACGGTAACATGACTAAGCAAAAAAATGCAAAACAAATAAAAAGGGGTACTCGCGGAAAAATGGCTAACATTCTAATATACGGCATTTCAGAAAAAAAAAATTCAGCCACGTGCTAGGAAAACCATCAAGGCACATTTTCCGACAAATAAACATCTAAATGAATAATTACTCTGTGATAGTTCCTTAGTACGTAGTAATTTTGAAAGAAATGGGAAAAAACGAAAAAATGGCAATCACAGGAAAATCGAACACATACCTATATATACGCCATACCTGGCTAAAAAAAGAAGATAGGCATGGGTAGCCAGATCATCTAGAAACACTTTCCAACACTATAAAATTATAAGTTTTGCGACACTACTTGCCAATTCCTTACGGTAACATGACTAAGCAAAAAAATGCAAAACAAATAAAAAGGGGCACTCGTGGAAAAATGGCCATTCTAATATACGGCATTTCAGAAAAAAAAAATTTCAGCCACGTGCTAGGCAAACCATCAAGGCACATTTTCCGACAAATAAACATATAAATGAAATATTACTCTGTGATAGTTCCTTAGTACGTAGTAATTTTGAAAGAAATGGGAAAAAACGAAAAAATGGCAATCACAGGAAAATCGAACACATACTTATATATACGCCATATCTGGCTAAAAAAAAAATAGGCATGGGTAGCCAGATCATCTAGAAACACTTTCCAACACTATAAAAATATAAGTTTTGCGACACTACTTGCCAATTCCTTACGGTAACATGACTAAGCAAAAAAATGCAAAACAAATAAAAAGGGGCACTCGCGGAAAAATCCCCAACATTCTAATATACGGCATCTCAAATAAAAAAAAAAGACATGCACGTGTTAGCCCAACCATCGAGGCACACTTTCTAACACATAAACATGAAAAAAAAATCAATAATATACGGCAATTCCTTACTACGTAGTAAATTTTTACAAATATTGAAAAAAAAACAGAAATTGGCAACCGCAGTTAAATACCCAATATACCAATAACTACGTCGTATCTGACAAAAACAAAATCACGCATGGGTAGCCAGATTATCTAGACACACTTTCCAACACTAAAAAAGCAAAAGTTTTACGACACTATTTCGCAATATCTTACGGAAAAATGACTTGGCAAAAAAATGAAAAAAAATGAAAAAGGGACACTCGCGGTAAAATGCCCGACATTCTAATATACGGCATCTCAGATAAAAAAAAAGACATGCACGTGTTAGCCCAACCATCAAGGCACACTTTCTAACACATAAACATGAAAAAAAAAATGAATAATATACGGCAATTCCTTACTACGTAGTAATTTTTACAAATATTGAAAAAAACAGAAATTGGTAACCGCAGTTAAATACCCAATATACCAATAACTACGTCGTATCTGACAAAAACAAAGTCATGCATGGGTAGCCAGATCATCTAGACACACTTTCCAACACTAAACAAGCAAAAGTTTTACGACCCTATTTGGCAATATCTTACGGAAAAATGACTTGGCAAAAAAATGAAAAAAAATGAAAAAGGGGCACTCGCGGTAAAATGGTCCTCATGGTGATGAACGACATTTTAACTAAAAAAAAAATCATGCACATGGTAGCCAAACAATCCACCAAGACTTTCCACAACTGATAACCTATACAAGTTGCACCATTCTACGACAATTTCATAATACGTAATAACTTTGATAATTATGCAAACTACCTTAGAAGGGTAAACTCGGTCGCGCTCGACCCCGACGCGTCTCAGAAATCGGGGAAGGAGTACAGCTACAGCAATGCACATCTGGACACTACTAGAGCGTGTAGGGGAGACACCTCCTGCAGGTCGATCACCCACAAATTCAGTCACGGGGGTGAGTCACGTGAGAAAAACCTGTTTTTTTTTTGACGCTCGGGGTCGCAAACGACCCATCGTACCTATCCAGGGTTAATGCCTTACACCCTGCTGGAGCGGCCTCCGGCGTGTCGCCGGCCTGCCGGCGCCCTCCGGAGGCACCAAGGGACTTGCACCCCCTTTTCTACCTGTCGACAACATGCCGACAGTCCTACACTGCAGCCAGATGGCTTAGCCACTTCTATGTATAGGTATTGTTCTTACCATTCTACTAGTGGCTGTGCTGTCTTCTTGCACATTACAATTTTCCAGCATACTCTGTGTGTCTTAGCACGGTCGGTTGCCGGAACCTAGATCTATACGGGGTCTCCCACTACCCCTTTAACCCAAGGAACTGAGTGGTCTCAGTCCCTGATACACCTCGCAGGCAATCTCTGCTACAACTTAGCTTCTACCCACCACGGTGATCCATGCGGATTTCCGTTTTGTGTCCCTCGGTCACAAATGAAATTGCCTATTGATAAGGTTACGGTAACCGACTGGGCGGGATTCACAAGTATGTGTCTATCTACTTCCTTTCCCGCTCCTTTCTCAAACATTACAATACTCATGAATTATTTAATGTTAGGTGAAATTTTGACTACTTAAAATTTAACCATAGAGTAATGTAAGTCATTCTTATGCCCTCCATATACTCATGATCTCTTTCTTTTACAGGAGGAGTATATGAAGTGTGAACACAACTTCTGTGGAGTGAAACGCCCGGACTTCTACGGGCACAAGGCGTGTCGGACCCACGCCCCCTGCGCCGCCAAGAAAGGCGACCTGAAATTCTGGGACCCGCAGCACTGTACAGTCTGCAAGAGTCGTCTGGTCGAAGCGTTCGATGATCCTCCTTCAGCGGAGGTAAGGGACAACGCTCGGGAGAAGCTACGCAAGCGGGTGCGTGGCTTCCAGAAGAACGCCACGGGACCGTATCTCGCTACCGAAGATTTGAGGGCCTTGCTATTCCCGAAGGCATCGAAAAACTCAGTGGTCCCTAGTGATCAGATTCCTACCATCCAGATAGTGGTGGAACCTGATGTTGTCATGGCCCAGTCCATGCATGAGTGCCGTCTAGATTCCGACAACGTGGAACGCATGTCGGAAGTGTCGGAAAATACAGAGAGGAACCTCATGGGCGAGGAGCTCGACTATGAGGAAGATCAGGTGGAATACCCTGATTCGGAGCAAGAGGTCGCTCCCACTTCTACCCCTGCACCAACTCCTACACCGACCGAGGAATCCCTTCCTTCAACGTCCGCCACCCCGGACCCTATCCCATCAGGCACTCAGGAGATCTTCAAGATGCTTGAAGCTCTCATGGATAAGAAACTTCGCGAGACCCATGAGCTATTCAGGTCTAACCTCGGAAGTTCTAAGCAACCGAAAAGGATTTCGGTTAAGGACCTCCCTGCCTGCTCGGATACTAACCCATGGAGGTATGCCGAGCACATGCCGATCACCATGGGCAAGATTTTCATCAGTGAGAAGGTCGGCTCGATCGCGTTGGAAGAAGTGGAGTTCTTCCCGAACTTTGAGGCTTATCCGGACTGTTACGTCTGACTCAGGTCCGAACCCGCCTCTAAAGAAGAGACCGAACCGAAGAAGGTAATTGTGTTCGATCTCTCGAAGGCCCAGGCTATGCTAGCCAACACGGTGAAAAGTAGGGGCTTCACCAATTCCAAGATGCCGGCGCTTAGTAAAAAGCAACCAACCTTCGTCGCACCGGACAATGCGACCTTCCCCTTTCTTGAAAAGGCCTTCACTGCGGTACTGAAAGCAGTGGAAGAAGGGAAACCTTGCCCAGTACTGGAGGAGTGCAGGCCCTTCTCCCTGACTACTCCCCCTGATGATAGACACTGGAAAGACGTCCAATCGACATTCACAGTGGGGAAGCTAGAGCCTGACATTGCTGGTCGTCAGTTTAATGAGGACCTCCCAAAACTCAACGATCACCTCCTTCGTAGGGAACATGATACGAAGGAAAGGCTTGCCGCATCAATGTCCTTCCAGGTACAGCTTGAAGTCATGGCCGGTGACACTTGGGTTCCAGACTTCTACATGGTCCTTGCCAAAACGCATTTGGCAACGGTCATGAAGGACCTGTACAGCTTCACTAGGGCTCGCAGAGCCTGTCGTGAATTCGTGTTCGCGAGCGCTACAGTGAGACACGAACCCCGGAGGCTGATTTCCTCCAACATCTGGGGTAAACACCTCTTTCCCTCCTCCCTAGTGAAAGAGATCGCCGACAAAGCCGCCACGGAGAACAGGAACCTTCTCCATAAGTGGGGCATGTCGAAGAAAAGGAAATCCTCTCAGGACAACGGCCCTCAACCTAAGAGGAAACCTCAGAAACCAAAACCCCAGCCACGTCAACAGAGACGGCAATTTCCAGGTTCCGCTACTCCCCAAGTGGCAGTCCAGCCACAACAGACCTTTCAGCTGGTCACCCAACCGATGGTCTCTCAGTCACCGGTCTTCACCCTTGCATTTGAGCAGCAAACCACTACCTTTCGTCCCAAAGGTAGAGGCTCAAGCAGAGGTTCAGGCAGAGATGTGTCTCGCCATCCCTCCAGAGGCAGAGGAGGAAGGGGAGCTAGCGGCCGAGGTAGCAAACCCTCGGGAAGCCAGAGGCAATGAAGTGCTTCCGGTGGGAGGAAGACTCCGCAAATTCCAGGATCGTTGGACCTTCGATCCCTGGGCACACAGCATCGCCAAGAAGGGACTAGGCTGGAGCTGGACTCAACCACCCCCAACCTTCCAGCAATTCTTTCAACAGTCAACCCCCCTCCTGGAAGAATATGTCCTAGAACTCTTGAACAAGAAGGTGATAAGGAGGGTAAAGTCAACCAGGTTCCAAGGGAGACTATTTTGCGTCCCCAAGAAAGACTCCAACAAACTCAGAGTCATTCTAGACTTATCCCCCCTCAACAAGTTCATCGCAAACAACAAGTTCAAGATGCTGACTCTTCAACAAATACGGACCCTCCTGCCTCAAGGGTCCTACACGGTCTCTATAGACCTGGCGGATGCCTACTGGCACGTTCCAATGAACCATCACGCTTCCTCCTACCTAGGATTTCGACTCCAAAGGAAAAGTTACGCCTTCAGGGCCATGCCCTTCGGGCTCAACGTGGCCCCACGGATCTTTACCAAGCTGGCAGACGCCATCGTTCAGCAGCTCTGCCTTCGCGGCGTCCAGGTGATGGCCTACCTAGACGACTGGCTGGTCTGGGCGACATCGGCCGAAGATTGTGTACGATCCTACAACAAAGTCACCCAGTTCCTAGAACACCTGGGATTCAAGATAAACACCAAGAAATCTCGCCTCTCTCCAGCTCAGAAGTTCCAATGGTTAGGAATCCATTGGGATCTTCAGTCACACCGCCTTTCCATCCCACAGAAGAAAAGGAAGGAAATAGCAGGGTCTGTCAAAAAACTGCTGAAATCCAAACGGATCTCAAGACGACAGCAGGAACAAGTTCTAGGCTCTCTACAGTTCGCCTCTGTGACAAACCCAGTGCTTCGCGCACAGCTAAAGGATGCCGCGGGAGTCTGGAGACGTTCTGCATCCATCGCTCGAAGAGACCTCAAGAGAAGGCTCCCAAACAGACTTCGGTTACTCTTAAAGCCGTGGTCGGAAGCAAAGGCCCTGAAAAGGTCCATTCCTCTTCAACACCCACCTCAATCACTCAACATCCACACGGACGCTTCGCTGGAGGGTTGGGGAGGTCACTCCCACCAACGACAGGTTCAAGGGACATGGTCTCCCGTATTCAAGACGTTTCACATCAACATCTTGGAGGCCATGGCAGTCCTTCTCACTCTGAAGAAACTCTCTCCGCCTCCCTCGATCCACATCCGTCTGACTCTGGACAACTCGGTGGTAGTCAGATGTCTCAATCGTCAGGGCTCGAGATCGCCCCAGATAAATCAGGTACTTCTTCCGATCTTCCGTCTGGCAGAAAAGAAGAAATGGCACCTGTCTGCAGTTCACCTACAAGGATTCCGCAATGTGACGGTGGACGCTCTATCACGGACAAACCCGATAGAGTCGGAATGGTCTCTAGACGCAAGATCCTTCTCCTTCATCTCTCGCCAAGTCCCGGAACTTCAGATCGATCTCTTCGCAACGAGCGACAACAATCAACTTCTTCGTTATGTGGCCCCGTACGAGGACCCCAAGGCAGAAGCAGTGGATGCCATGTCACTGGATTGGAACAGATGGTCCAGGATATACCTGTTCCCTCCCACCAACCTTCTGCTGAAAGTCCTCTCCAAACTGAGAACCTTCAAAGGGACAGCGGCCCTAGTGGCTCCCAAGTGGCCCCGGAGCAATTGGTACCCCCTGGTCCTGGAGCTGCAGCCCAAGCTGATCCCCCTCCCAGGCCCAGTTCTCTCTCAGCAAGTACAGAAGTCGACTGTCTTCGCTTCATCACTGAAAGTCAGGGACCTTCATCTCATGATTTTCTCTCCCTAGCCGCGAAGAAAAGGTTTGGGATCTCGAAGAAAAGTCTAGACCTCCTCGAGGAATACAAGACCGAATCCACACGACGGCAATACGAATCATCCTGGAGAAAGTGGGTCTCGTTCGTCAAAGCAAAAAACCCTACGGAAATCACCATTGATTTTTGCATGTCCTCCTTCATTCACCTTCATGGACAAGGCTTAGCAGCCAAAACGATTTCCACCTGCAAATCGGCTTTGACTAGACCACTACTGTACGCCTTCCAGATTGATCTGTCCAGCGATATCTTCAATAAACTACCAAAGGCATGCGCTAGACTACGCCCAGCACCTCCGCCAAAACATATCTCCTGGTCCCTGGACAAGGTGCTCCATTTTGCCTCTAAATTGGACAATGATTCGTGCCCTCTCAAGGATCTGACTCAGAAAGTTATATTCCTTTTTGCACTCGCCTCGGGAGCCCGAGTCAGCGAAATAGTGGCATTATCAAGAGACAAGGGTCATATCCTGTTCACAGATACAGGAGAACTTACCCTCTTCCCTGATCCGACGTTTCTCGCAAAAAACGAATTACCCACCAAGAGATGGGGCCCCTGGAGAATCTGCCCCCTGAAGGAAGATGTCTCTCTATGTCCAGTAGAGAGTCTCAAGGTCTATCTTCGAAGAACTTCAGACTTTGGTGGAGGCCAACTCTTCAAAGGAGAAACATCGGGTAGCGACCTGTCACTGAAACAACTAAGAGCGAAAATCACCTACTTCATTCGCAGAGCGGATCCTGACAGTACACCCGCAGGTCACGATCCTAGAAAAGTCGCATCTTCTCTGAATTTCTTCCAGAGTATGGATTTCGAAAGCCTCAAGAGCTTCACAGGATGGAAATCTTCGCGCGTTTTCTTGAAGCACTACGCGAAGCAAGTGCATGAAGTCAAACATTTCGTGGTAGCCGCAGGTAGTGTTATGAAACCTGCAGTTTAACTCTGCATAGAACAGCGAGTTACTTGGGACTTTAACTCTACGGGTGCCTGTGTTGACCCTCGTGTGATACATAGTGATTTCATGGACACTTAGTGTTTCTAATAGACTGTTCTTTCCAAGGTGAAATGTCATAGACTTCACATGAGTGCAACATGCCTAAGGGCATGATGTGTTTTTTCCTTTGTTAAAGACTGACGTTCCTCTGGAACTTGTGCTTTCTAAATTTTGAAATTTCTTTCAGATTCAAGATTGAAGTCTTCTAGTTTTTATGTACATTATTTATTATTGTAAATTAACTTTACATTCCTTATTGCATTTATTACTACTATAACCTGCAATTTATGAAATAAAATTTCTATTTTATTACTTGTGCGTCTTTCTTCGCTCCTATTTACACTATGAAATACATGAATGTCATAGTTTCATTTACCCCTTTCCTTTGAAATGAGAAGAATAATATGTTTTGTCTATATTATATACTCACCTATGCTGTGTAATATTCCTAATTGAATACTTACCTTCGCCATACCTTCGAGACCAGATTGTTCTCTAACCATGGAATATAGTGATTAACTATCACTCATCTACTCTTGAGAATGTTCCTACACAAATATTGACCATTCTGTCTTGTCTCCGAGTCCTTCACGAACTCTCCGCAAGGTGAGTAGCCCTTCGATGACCACTTTGAATTTTGTTATAACCCGCTGGGACTTCTCTGCTAGGGGGGGCAGGAAGCTGGATCCCCACGGAACCTCTACCGAGGTCACATTACATACCTCTATTCAAAGCCCTTGGCACTTACTCTAATAAGGGGAAATTTTCCACGATACATTGATTCTCTGGTACTCTTCCATCAGGACGTCATGGCTTGAGCCCAAAAAACGGATTTTGAGCGAAGCGAAAAATCTATTTTTGGGTGAGATAGCCATGACGTCCTGATGGACCCTCAATTCTATTCTAGTCCAGCCTTTCAGGCCCCGCCATGTCCTGCTGTATCATGGAGATTAGCAAGGAGCTGGCATCAGGATGAGGACGGACGTGACGTCATTTAGCAATGGCGCCCGTTTGTTTACGTTTCGAGTACCAAAAGTAGCCACGGACGAGTGTAACTGTGGAACGGCTCCCCAGTTATTCTCCACCTTTCCATATCGAAGTGTTAACTCTATATGGGGTGCAGATAGCTATGTGGCGTGTTAATACATGCATCCCCTGTTGATATACGATGTCTTAAAGGGAAACTAGGATACTCGCACCTGAAGTAAGAATTCTGTGATAACCTGTGGTTTAATTCTCTGGGAATATCCTTGTAGTTAATATACCCAAGGAAGCTACCGAAAGGAACCTTCCATCTCACCCAAAAATAGATTTTTCGCTTCGCTCAAAATCCGTTTTTTGGGCTCAAGCCATGTCGTCCTGATGGAAGTGTACCAGAGAATTAATGTATCTTGGATTTTTCCCTTTTAATAGTGCCTTCGACTTCTAAACAATATTCCTTTGGTCTGATGACCACAGAGACCTGTGACATTTCCGTTATGTCACTTCAGATAAGCATATACCATGTTACCGCTTCCTGCCCCCCTGGCAGGGAAGTCCTATTTGGACACAAGGAACATCTTGAAGTTACTTGATAGAGGAACTCACCTAGTCTCAGAGATACCTGCCGGTCCCAGGGCCAGATAGAAGAAGATAAGTACAACTGTGTTGGAACAAATTACCTTGGTCTAGATGAGTTTGCATCAAGAGGAACAATATTATAACATTGTTCATAATAATATTCAAATAATGGGGTAATAAATATTCTCTAACAGTGTTTTTATTTCATGAGTGAGGGCGAAATGAGACGCTCGGCGTTACAAAATTCTATTTTATTCAGTAAAATAGGAATTAGCATGAAATAAGCAAATTTTAAAATAGAATGCAAATAAAAACATAGACCAAAGACATCAGAAGTGGGTGTGGAATCAGAAAAGGAAAACTTGCCATTACACACATAAGTTCTGGAGGAACTATAAAGTCTTTCTGGAAAGTCTTATATACACTTCATGTTATAAACATGTGGCACACGTGTTTCTGTCCATGTTACTTCACCTTTGTAGGAAAACAGTCCTTAGTGTCACAAGGTGGCACTTAAAATCACTATGTTTTGCACTAGGGTCAACACAGGCACCCATGGAGTTAGAGTCCCGAATAACTCACTGTTCTACGCAGCACTAAACAGCAGGTTTTAGTACACTACCTGCTGCTACCACATAACGCTTAAGCTCGTGCACCTGCTTCGCGTGGTGTTTGAAAAACACTCTTGAGGATTTCCAGCCTGTGAAAGAGCGAAGACTCTCGAATTCCATTGACTGGAAAAAGTTCAGGGAAGAGGCGACTTTCCTGGGATCATGACCTGCAGGTGTACTCTCAGGATCCGCTCTGCGAATAAAGTAGGTGATCTTCGCCCTTAGTTGTTTGAGTGACAAATCAGACCCCGATGTTCCTCCTTTAAAGAGCTGTCCTCCGCCAAAGTCTGAAGTTCTTTGAAGATAGACCTTTAGACTCTCCACTGGGTATAGAGAGACATCTTCCTTCAGAGGGCAGATTCTCCAGGGGCCCCACCTTTTGGTGGGAGGCTCGTTCTTGGCGAGAAACGTTGGGTCAGGAAAGAGGGTAAGTTCAGCGAACTGTATCTGGCCTTCTTCTCTTGATAAAGCCGCAATTTCACTGACTCGGGCTCCCGAGGCGAAATCAAAAAGGAAAATAACTTTTTGAGTCAAATCTATCAAAGGGCAAGACTCATTGTCCAAACTTGAGGCAAAATGGAGCACCTTGTTGAGAGACCAGGAGATGGGTCTCGGTGGAGGTGCAGGATGAAGTCTAGCACATGCCTTTGGCAGCTTGTTAAAGATGTCGTCGGACAGGTCGATCTGGAAGGCATAAAGTAGTGGTCTTGTCAAGGCCGATTTGCAGGTGGAAATCGTGTTGGCTGCCAAGCCCTGTCCATGAAGATGAATAAAGAAGGACAGACAAAAGTCTATAGAGATTTCTGTAGGATTTTTAGCCTTGACGAAGGACACCCATTTCTTCCAGGATGACTCGTATTGCCTTCTGGTAGATTTTGCTTTGTATTCCTCTAGGAAGTCCAAACTTTTCTTCGAGATCCTAAACCTCTTCTTTATGGCTAGGGAGAGAAAATCATGAGATGTAGGTCTCGGGTTTTCCTTGATGAAGCGAAGACAGTCGAATTCTGAACTTGCTGGGAGAGAACTGGGTCCGGCAGGGGAATTAGCTTGGGTTGTAATTCCAGGATTAGAGGGAACCAGTTGCTCCGGGGCCACTTGAGTGCTACTAGGGCTGCTGTTCCTTGGAAGGTTCTCAGCTTGGTGAGGACTTTCAGCAGAAGGTTGGGAGGAGGGAAAAGGTAAATCTTGGATCATCTGTTCCAATCCAGGGACATGGCATCCACTGTTTCCGCTCTGGGGTCCCCGTATGGGGCCACGTAACGAGGAAGTTGTTTGTTGTCGCTCGTTGCGAAGAGGTCGATCTGCAGTTCTGGGACTTGTAGAGAGATGAAGGAGAATGAGTCTGCGTCTAGGGACCATTCCGACTCTATCGGGGTTGTCCTCGATAGAGCATCCGCCGTCACGTTGCAGAATTCTTGTAGGTGAACTGCTGAAAGGTGCCATCTCTTCTTGTCTGCTAGGCGGAAGATGGGCAATAACACTTGGTTGAGTTGGGGCGATCTTGAGCCCTGACGGTTGAGACATCTGACCACAACGGCGCTGTCCAGAGTTAGACGGATGTGGGATGAGGGACATGGAGACAGTCTCTTCAGAGTAAGAAGGACTGCCATGGCCTCCAAGATGTTGATGTGGAACATCTTGAATAGGGGAGATCATGTTCCTTGAACTGGTCGTTGATGGTAGTGAACCCCTTATCCTTCTAGCGATGCATCCGTGTGGATAACGACCGACGGAGAAGGTGGTTGAAGGGGAACTGATCTTCTCAGGTTTTTTGCCTCCGACCATGGCTTTAGGAGTGAGCGAAGCCTGGTTGGTAGAGGTCTCTTGAGATCTCTTCGAGCGATGGATGCGTGTCCTCTCCAGACTCCCAATGCATCCTTTAGCGGTGCTCGTTGCACTGGGTCTGTCCCTGAAGCGAAATGGAGGGAGCCGAGCACCTGTTCCTGTTGTTGTCTTGAAATCCGTTTGGATTTTAGGAGTCTCTTGACAGATCCCGCTATTTCCTTCCTCTTCTTCAGAGGGATGGAAAGACGGTGTGACTGAAGGTTCCAATGGATTCCTAGCCATTGAAACTTCTGGGCTGGAGAAAGTCGAGACTTTTTGGTGTTGATATTGAAACCCAGATGTTCCAGGAATGGGGTCACCTTTCTGGAAGCTTGCAAGCATTCTTCTGAGGATGCTGCCCATACCAGCCAATCATCCAGGTAAGCCATCACCTGCACGCCTTGTAGGCATAGCTGTTGGACGATCGTTTCTGCGAGCTTCGTGAAGATCCTTGGAGCTATGTTGAGTCCGAAGGGCATGGCTCTGAAAGCGTACTGCCTTCTTTGAAGCCTGAATCCTAGGTAGGAGGAGGCCTGGCGATTCATTGGAATGTGCCAGTAGGCGTCCGCCAAGTCTATTGAGACTGTGTATGCCTTTTGATGCAGTAGGGCTCTTATGTGCTGAAGAGTTAGCATCTTGAATTTGTTGTTCACTATGAACTTGTTGAGAGGGGACAAGTCCAGAATGACTCTGAGTTTGTCGGAGTCTTTCTTGGGAACACAGAACAGTCTTCCCTGGAAACTGGTGGACTTTACCCTCTTGATCATCTTCTTGTTCAAGAGTTATTGGACGGGTTCTTCCAGGACGGGGGTGGAGTGATGGAAGAATTGGTGGAAGGTTGGAGGTGGTGTTACCCAACTCCACCATAGTCCATTCTTGATGATGCTGTGAGCCCAAGGATCGAAGGTCCAACGATCCTGGAAGAGGCGAAGTCTTCCTCCCACCGGAAGCATTTCATTGATTCTGGTTTCCCGAGGGTTTACCACCTCAGCCGCCTACTCCCCTTCCTCTTCTCCCTCTGGATGGACATCGAGAGGAGTCTCTGCCGGAGCCTCTACCTTTGGGATGAAAGGTAGTTGACTGCCTTTCGTAGGCAGGTGTGAAGACTGGTGACTGAGCCACCACCGGCTGAGGGACCAGCTGAAAGGTCTGTTGGGGCTGAGCCATCAACTGGAGAGTAGCGGGTGCCGGAAACTGGCGCTTAGCCTGCCGCTGCTGAGGTCTAGGTTTATTAGATTTCTTCTTATGTTGGGGGCCATCATCCTAAGAAGATTTCCTCTTCTTTGACATGCCCCACTTGTTGAGAAGTTCCGGTTCTCTGTGGCGGCTCTGTCAACGATCTCTTTCACGAGGTAGCTAGGGAAGAGATCTTTCCCCCAAATGTTGGAGGAAATCAGTTTTCGGGGTTCGTGTTTAACGGTAGCATCCGCAAACACCAATTCTCTACAGGCTATCCGGGCCCTGATGAAGCTATAGAAATCCTTCATCAGGGTGGCAAGATGGGTCTTAGCCAAGACCATGTAGAAGCCTGGGGTCCGAGTGTCCCCGGCCATCGTCTCCAATTGCACTTGGTGAGAAAGGGAGGCAGCCAGCCTCTCTTTCATGTCCAGCTCCCGACGCAGAAGGTATTCGGAGAGCTTGGGGAGGTTCTCATTAAACTGCCGTCCTGCGACGTCAGCCTCCAACTTTCCTACTGAGAAAGTTAACTGGATGTCTTTCCAGTTCTTGTCGTCGGGAGGGAGGGCAAGGGAGAGGGGTCTACATTCCTCCAATGTAGGGCAGGGTTTCCCTCCCTCCACCGCCTTCAACACTGCCAGCAGGGACTTTTCGACAAAGGGAAAGACCATGGTGGCAGGAGCAAGAAAGGATGGATGTTTCTTGCTTAGGGCCAGCACCTTGGAGTTGGTGTAGCCCTTGTTCTTAAGGCAGCCGGCCAGAAGAGCTTGAGCCTTAGCATGGTCAAAGACGATGGCCTCCTTAGGCTCGGTTTCCTCCTTGGAAACTGGCTCGGATTTGAGATGGATGTAACAGTCCGGATATGCTTCAAAACTAGGCCAAAACTCCACCTCTTCAAGGGGGATGGTGCCTAGTTTATCATTGACGAAAATTCGTCCACTCGTAATTGGCTTGGGCTCTGCATGCCTCCAGGGGTTGGTCACTGAGCAAGGGGGAAGGTCCTTAACGTTGATCTTCCTGGCCGTCTGTTTTGACAGACGGAGGATCTCCCTCTTGAGGTCTTCGTCTCTCTTACGAAACCTCTCGTCCAGGAGGGCCACCAGGGCCTGGAGGCTATCCTCGTTTTCCACTACTGACGGTGTAGGAGTGGAAGAGGTAGAGGGAATTTGTTCCGATACAACAACGGAAGTAATAGAGGAGGCGCGGGCGACTTCGCCGTCGGAGTCCGGAGCCTCCACATGCTCCTCCTCTTCTTGACCCTCGGCCATCAGGGTCCTTTCGGTGCTGTCCGACACTTTCGACATACGTTCCACCTCATCAAGATGGAAGTCTTGCAGTGCGTCCGGTACATCTGGTTCAACTGTCAGCTGGACGCAGGGGATCTCAGGCTTGGGGATAACAGCATCCGCAGATGCCTTTGGGAAGAGCAAAGCTCTCATCTTCTCGCTTGGGAGATAGGGTCCCATGGCGTTCTTCTGGAAACCACGCACCCATTTGCACAGTTTCTCTCAGGCGATGTCCTTGGCCTCCGCTGGTGGGGGGTCCTCGAACGCCTCATGGAGCAGGTCCTTGCAGACAGTGCAAACCTGCAGGTCCCAATACCGAAGAGGCCCTTGAGAGATGGAACAGCTGGCGTGGGTTCGGCACGCCAGGTGGCCGTAGAAGTCCGGGCGCTGAACGCTCCAGAAGGCGCTCTCACATCGGATATACTCCTCCTGTAAAAGAAAGGGGGACATGAGTCTACAGAAGTCATTTACAATGACTTAAAGTTATGACTTAAAGTAATCTTAGATTAGTCTTAAAGTTATTTAAACTTAATATAAGATTCCTTTTCAAGTGTAAGCTTAGAATAGGTAAGCTGGACAAGAAGCAGAAAAGACGCATACTTGTGTATCCCGCCCAGCCAATTACCGTGACCCCACACCATAACTAATTCTAGGGGCTCTTTAAGAGCCTAAAGAGGTGGAAGGAATATAAACATTGGATAAAGCATAGCTTAGACTTCCTCTAGGGAATTAGTCATGGTAAGAGGGGGAGCTGAGTTCATTCAGCATAGAAGAAAAGGGAGAGAAATGATTCCTCCCTATTCAGATAGGTCACGGCAAGGGACTATGCATGGATGCACAAAGTATGCTAGAAGAATTTACTGCACAACTATACACCATAGTTTTCTGTCTAGGGTATGTACTATACCATAGATGTACTGGCTATCGTATATAGCTATACAATAGTCACTGCCGGCACAAGGCAGCCAGGGAAGAGGTGACAGTCCACTGAAGTAATATGATTAGGTGGCGCCGGCAGCGTGACGGCATGCCGGAAGCGCACCGGGCAGCGGCGAATCTCCCGTCATCAGTTTATGTGGCAGAGATAGTACGAACCTCAGGATGATGGCAGATCGCCGGCAAGTCGGCAAGCAACCGGTAAAGGTATTCCAACACTGACATCAATCAATGAGACAGAGAGGATACCGGGTTACGCTGACGGCTGTTGCCGGCAGGGTTGAGACGGCAGTGGACCGGCACTGGGCACGTAGAGAGAAAGGATAGGGGAAGAGGGAGGGAAGGGCAGTAGCTCACTACCCAAACCTCGTCTTCCTCTGGAAGGAGTGTACAAATGAAAGAGAGAGGGAGGCAATCTTTCATCCAGCCACAACAGAGCCGGCAGTCGGCTAGAATTGCAGATGGTGGCCCAAGGGAGGACCGAAGAACACTCTAAGATAGTGAGGTCTTCCGCCGGCAGACCGACCTGTCTTATGCTATCCCATAGTTCGACTATATGCGGGAAGCGTAGCAGTTCGGACTACCCAACGAAAGGACCGAGCTGAACCCACAACCCGCCGGCACGGATTGGAGTTGTAGGAGGGCTGACAGAGGTATGATGGCTAGGCCAACACTAAAGGACAGAGGGGGGAGGGGCAAGGGTCCTGAGGGGGAGTGTAGGGGAAGGCGTAGCCCTCACCGACACTCCGGGGGGGGGGGTGTTCTGTTTCAGAACCGGCACTATCCCAGGTGTAGGAAGAATTCATTCTCCAGCCTAGGGTAGGTTACTTCAGAGAAGGTACAGCATTAATATACCGTCCTAAACTATAAAGAAACAGAATCCCCTGGCTTGCCTAACCTAGGCTAGGGAAGCAAGTCCCCAACGCAGGGAAGGCAGGTGTAGGACAAGTCGCTAGACCACAGGGAGGAAGGGTCGAAACCCTTCGCCGACCAGCAGAGACAAAAAGGAGAGTTCATTCACCTAAAGGGGTAGCTGGGGGCAAACGACTGGTACTCTGAGGTTCTGTCTCAAACTCAAAGCTCATGTACTATGGCTAGGAGCAGGGAAAGAAAATCCTAGCCTAACCTCACTCGAATACGATTTGAGGTAAGGAGAGCTAGGATGTAGCCTAGGCTACCTCAGAGGGAGGAGATTATTATTATTATTATTATTACTATCCAAGCTACAACCCTAGTTGGAAAAGCAAGATGCTATAAGTCCAGGGGCTCCAACAGGGAAAAATAGCCCAGTGAGGAAAGGAAATAAGGAAATAAATAAATGAAGAGAACAAATTAACAATAAATCATTCTAAAATAAGAAACAACGTCAAAACAGACATGTCATATAATAAACTATCAACAACATCAAAAACAAATATGTCATAAATAAACTATAAAAAGACTATGTCCGCCTGGTCAACAAAAAAGCATTTGCTCCAACTTTGAACTTTTGAAGTTCTACTGATTCAACCACCCGATTAGGAAGATCATTCCACAACTTGGTCACAGCTGGAATAAAACTTCTAGAGTACTGCGTAGTATTGAGCCTCGTGATGGAGAAGGCCTGGCTATTAGAATTAACTGCCTGCCTAGTATTACGAACAGGATAGAATTGTCCAGGGAGATCTGAATGTAAAGGATGGTCAGAGTTGTGAAAAAATCTTATGCAACATACATAATGAACTAATTGAACGACGGTGCCAGAGATTAATATCTAGATCAGGAATAAGAAATTTAATAGACCGTAAGTTTCTGTCCAACAAATTAAGATGAGAATCAGCAGCTGAAGACCAGACAGGAGAACAATACTCAAAACAAGGTAGAATGAAAGAATTAAAACACTTCTTCAGAATAGATTGATCACCGAAAATCTTGAAAGACTTTCTCAATAAGCCTATTTTTTGTGAAATTGAAGAAGACACAGACCTTATATGTTTCTCAAAAGTAAATTTACTGTCGAGAATCACACCTAAAATTTTGAAAGAGTCATACATATTTAAAGAAACATTATCAATACTGAGATCCGGATGTTGAGGAACCACCGTCCTTGACCTACTTACAATCATACTTTGAGTTTTGTTAGGATTCAACTTCATACCCCATAATTTGCAACATGCACTAATTCTAGCTAAATCTCTATTAAGGGATTCACCAACCCTAGATCTACATTCAGGGGATGGAATTGATGCAAAGAGAGTAGCATCATCTGCATATGCAACAAGCTTGTTTTCTAGGCCAAACCACATGTCATGTGTATATAGTATGAAAAGTAATGGGTAAGGTAACTGGGGAGGTGAGAAAGTATACAAAACCCCTAGCGTTAGGTTAGGGGCAAGGGAGTCGACTACCAAGATCATCGAAACCCCTTGTATACATCCTAGAAGGCGAAAAACATATGTGCAATCACTGAATCTTATATGTATAAATGCCTAAATATTCATTTCGTAACTTAACACTAGGAACACTTATTATATCATGCATGAGAGTAAACAAAACCGCCTAGGCTATCGAGCCTAGGGGCTAGGCTAGTAATCTAGCATACGAATCGGCTACCTACACTCACTGAAATTGAATACTGTCGGCATAATATAACTAATTCCTAGCAATGAAGACTAAATAACTAATGCTGTTAATTAGTTATAAGACCGGGAAGGTTGTTCTGGCTAACTAAATAAAGCATGCGAAGCGAACAACAGCGTCAGCGTCATGATGCCTCCGGTCAAGGCACAGCTCCGCCACAAAACACGGTATTTTAAGATGAAAAAACGTTACTTTACGGCTAGAGCTAATTTATACAATACAAGAATATGCTACTCAACTTTCCAGAAGAAGGCGAGGCAGAAGATTCCGACATGATGGATCACTTAGCGAAAAACTGTGAAAAAGCACCTGGTCATAAACGCTACGTGATAAGGAATGAGGATGGCGCGCAACGGTGACGTCAACCAAGATGGCGGCCAACATGGCGACCGGATGTTGACGTCGCCGAGTACCGTAACAGTAACGAAGGAGGAGAATTTAGTAACGGCTCCTCCCATAACTTGCCACACTTCCCCCTTGAAGCGTAAACGCTATGTGGGGTGCAGATAGCTATGTGGCGTGTCAATCATACGTTCCCTGTTACTATACGATATCCTAAAGGAAAACGTTAGGGGTACTCGTGCCAGAAGTTAGAATTTTGTGAAACCTTTAGTTTAATTCTCTGGGAATATCTACTGTAGTCATATATACCCTTGGGAAGCTACTGAAGGAACCTTCCATCAGGACGACATGGCTTGAGTCCAAAAATCTTCATTGGGCTTTTTTCCTCTTGTTCATCGATGTACAAAAGATCCTTCTCTTGTGCTGGCCATCAATCAACATAAGCCCCAATGTTTCTTTTGCGTGTGTTCGTCCTTCTGCTTGTCGCCAATTAAAATGATGAAAGGATGTTTCTATTAACCATAATGATTACCTGAAACATAGATGAAGAATTGTTAGTAATTATTTCTCAGCTGATCCCATCTGAAGTTGTCAATTAATATGATGATAGGATGTTTCTATTAACCATAATGATTACCTAGAACATAGATGACGAATTGTTACTAATTATTTCTCAGCTGATCCCATCTGAAGTTGTCAATTTTTCTTGGTGGGATTTAATGATACGTTGGTATTCTTAAAATACACTTTAATAAATCTTGTGACTACATTGCTCTATGACAGTCAACTCTTAAGTGTGTGTGGAGCGTAATACACAATCTGACAAAACCAAAACATTGCTAAACAAAAGAGCATCGCTCTCAAAAGAATTAAATCCTACTCCAGTACAAAACTATAAAGAATTACATCCTATCTTTGAGGTAATCAATAAATGTTTGAATCCTAATACCAAAATAAATCATTACACTTATGTACAAAGCATAACATGTTTTATTCATGCAATATGATGCAATGTTGTGAAATACCGGTAAAACTTGAAATAATATAGTACATTATTACAATAATACATAACAGAAGTCTGCTGTTCCCTAAGGCGACATCTGATGCAGTCGTGCCTCAGGCACGACCCGAGCCTCCCTGCATACAACCAGCGATAGAGGCCGACATCAACGAGGCTCTACAAGGCATAAACATCCATCAGGAGAGGATGTCAAAAGTGTCCTCGGACACTGAAAAGGATCTCCTTCAAGAAGACCCTGAAGAAGAGGTGGCCCCACCACCCAAGGAGGAAGAAGAACTTGGATCGACAGAAGCGGAAGACCCTCTACTGTCTGTGACGGCCTTTCAGCCTGTGCCGTCAACCTCTTCGGCTCCAACCCCTCAACCAGACCCGCTGTTCCCCACTGGCCAAGCGTTTATGGCCCAGATCCAGCAATTAATGGATACTCTTCGCAAGGAACAGCTTGAGATGAGGAAGGAAGTCAAGGAAGCAAGCCGCGTAGCTGCTTCTCGTGGCTCCTACAAGCAGCCCAGAGTTTCTAACTTGCCTCAATGCTCCGAAATCAATCCCTGAAGGTATGCGGAGTTCATGCCCATG